>NW_015150662.1:553268-564942 GCF_000732505.1 Cyprinodon variegatus
GTATATATAAATATACATGTACACAAGTACCAGTGCATGTCAGAAAAAATGAAAATGTTAAGCTACTGAAAAAAAAAGTGTGTTCTGTTTGCTGCTTTCTTATTCAGGGGTTGCCATATCTATTCATTACAACTTGATAGACACAAATGAGCAAAAATTCCCTCAATCAGAAGAAGGTTTTATTGATCCATGAACACACTTTAGAAGCTAGGAAATAAAAAAATAGACTTTTTGATCAATAATTAGACTGGAAATAGATTTTATTTTATTCTGCTTATACGTAAAAGTCCACCTGAGGTTTTCCATCTAAGCAGAGAGTCTCTCTGAACAAAGTGTCTTCAAGCATGTGCTCCTGTATGTTTGCCCTGATGGTAGCTGACCGCTATATAAAAATTCTCATTTTTAAGGCCATATTAAACCAGATGAACCCCCTTTAATACACACATAGGTATAACCATACCGTGTCTGTTTAGTTGCTCCTCAGTAGCAAACAGCATATGAGTTTTCTTCTTCTCAGAGGTTGCTCTGCTTGACTCATTATAAAAAAATATTTTTTTCTCTCCTGGCAGCCTTCATACAGGCACAACACAATTATTCAGCAGGGCTCAGCAAAGAGTTATTTAGCTTGGATGGGTACAGCGTGAGAAATGTTTGGACACTGCTGTTCTGCAGGGTTTGTTGATTCTCTGTGTCCTCAGGGTAGGTGCGTGCTCCTGTTAAAACAGTGATTTGGAAGGTGTTCTCCCACCTAGCCACATATCACAAGTTGATACAGATCGTGCCTTGTAGGTTTTTCTAATCCCCTTCACGCTCCTACACACGCAAGCAAACACTGATTTGCATTTGTGTGCCACTCACAAACTGACATTTCATGTGGTTTAAGGGTCATCTTTGGGTAAAGAATATACTTTTTTTATTAATATACTGCATAGCTATACATGTAAATCAGCTATGGAAAATGAATGTTTTTTTTTTCTCAAAATGTTTTTTTCTGTTTATTTATACAGAAAGGCTAGAGATTTTCTTAACATTTCCCTGCTCTCTGAAAGTAACCTCTCCCACAGCAGTAACAGTATTTAAATTAGATTTTGAAGAAGAAAGTATCAGGAGATCATTAACCTTTTGATTAACCTTTTGATTCTGGTAGCTGCAGCTTCCATCATGTAGGCTATAGTGCTTAACTAACTTACAGTTTGGCCTGAGAGATCCCAACCTTGTGGAAGGAAAAGAAGGGGTTCAAATAGAGGGTTAGAAACGACAGAAAAAAAAAAAAAAAAAGGTCATGTCATATTTGTATAGTTATAGATATTAAATAAGTCCTGTACAAAGTTTAAATTTTACTTAACTTATTTAGGAATTTGAGGCCTTAACAGATAAAATAAGTTAATTTTGCAAAGATAGATCTATTTCTTGTACAATATGTGCCCTAACTTATGGACAATGATGCTTTTGTAATTTACCAGCATCAGTGTGATATTGTATGGAGGATGTCAGCCTGTGATCTTGACAAAATCTCACAGAGAATCTATGATTCTCAGACAGGCCAGTTTGCTGGTCAAGTCAAGTAATACCAAAGTTCGATGAAGCACATATTGGTACCTTTGGCAGTGTGGGCTCGAGTATAATCCTGACACAAAGTTATATCAGCATGTCCATGAATCTTGTCAGCTAAAGGAAGCATGAAGTGCTTCAAAATTTGGCTGCAATGTGATAAGAAGTCGATTCGAATCTGAGAAGTAAATTCAATGTCTGTTCAGGTGCAAATAACATTTCCACCTGAATAGAGTTCAGGTGGAACTCTTAGTCGAGAATGAGGCTATGGTTAGAATTCGAATACCATGATCCAGTGAGACAAGTATGAAAAATGCAGGGCCAATGCGAGAGAGCAATGAGAAACGTTCTTTCTTGTCTCTCTTCTACTGAATAAGGTTGGTTTAAATGTTGCCTCTGGTTAAAATGTGGGATTACACAGACCATTTAAAAGTTGTAACCCATGTTCAGGACATGTTTATGTGTTGTGACTCTTAAGGTTCTAACTCAGCTGCTCACTGTCACAGTAAATTTCACAGTGTTAGTTATGTGGTGTCAAAGTACATTGACTCTTTTAGAGTTGTTACAACAACAACTGGAGTAAGATTTATACTATGTAGGGAATTAATTTAACACTAATTCAGAGTGGGACCAAATGCACTGGAATTGGTGTTAAATTTAACTCCTCGACATGCTCACATGATTAGTATGTACATATCTTTGCCCTCTACATTGCAAAGTTTCCCTAAAAATACTTGCTTAGGCTTGTTAGTTTTCTGCTGGACAGCTGTTAACACAGCTGTCTTTCCATTATCATACCGGCCAAAACATTTTTTATTATATTATGTAGTACTGAAATGTTTTGAGAGGATCAATTTTAGCCCTCATTAGCTGTAAGACAAAATGGTTTGAAAAGGCACAAATGCAATTATGAAACTTTGAGTTTTCCTTTTTTCAATATAACTTTTCAATGGTATGCTTTTCATATCGTATATTTTTAAGGAGTTATTTTGTGTTAATTACCTCTGTGGTTCCACCTCCTTGTACAATTTTGAGGAAATTCAACATTTATAAAGATTTCTTTAAAACATCTACTCTCATAAATGGTTAAGGTATTATCTTAGTTCACATATAATTGAGCTGCTCCACAAGTTTTAAGAACGGGTTAACCAGAAGGTTTGGTGGAATAATAACTTTCTCTATCTCTCTCTGATTAACTTGTAAACCTTTGACTACCAAATATGTTAATAAGTTCTCTCATTGTGTCTATCAAAACAAATGTGTTCATCTCGCAAAGTTGTAAATCTGTTGTTAACAAAGCAGAGGATTGTTTGATTGTGAAGAGTAGAGAACTGCCATTGGGTAATTATGCAATATGGACCATTTAGTTATAAACATGTATTTTCTTTACTGTGGGAACAAAAAGGATGAAAAGATAAGCAAGAGATGGTGAGTTTGCATTAAGTAGTCGGTTAATTAACCCCCACATCTAAAAAAAAAATAAATAAATAAAAAATATATATATACATATATGATCTATTTTATCAGTGAGATGTCTAATACAAACATTATTTGTCATGTAAACTACTAATATAAACAGCAGTCCTTTTGGGTTAGAGTAAATCATTAAATTACATATTTCAAATCTGTTTTTTCTCGTTATTTTATGCAGGACAGTTAATTGAACGTCAGATTGTACACCTAAATTCATCCAATCATATATCAACGGTCTTCTGTCAATCAGATTTTTTTGGTCATAGCATATTGAATCATATGTCGCAGCTAATATACGCAGCGGTTGAATTAAGAATCTTCACAGAGTTGTGGTGACCATTACAGGTGTATAGTTGCAGAGCGAATTGTTGGCCATTTCTCAATTCACAAGAACGAGAGTAGGGACTCGTGTCCTCGCCAAGTATGTTCTTGAGAAGAACACAGAAAAGTGGACTTGGGGAGAACTGGAGCATGGAGCACAAATATGGGTCCTTTGGAACAGAAGCGTACTCGTGACGTCACCACACGCTAGGCTCTTTTTGGAGCTGCATTTCACCTCCTATTATAAATAGTCTCTGGATAATAATAAATACTGACTTTTTTTATTTAGTTGGGGGATAATAATTAACACAGTCAGATAAACTTTTGGCCTTGATGTACTGTAAAATGCAACATGTGGCAAAACATTAACATGAAAACTCACCCTGAACACATGGTGTTTATCAAAACGATCAAGTGTTTCTCACATTATGATGTACAGTATTATGCTTTATCATGTTACACATATGCTTTATATTGAGGATGAGTTATGTTTCATCTAGAATTCCACACCGAACTTTATATTGTAAATACACATCTTACATTTTCCTCTTAAAGTTACGCATAGCCAGGTTAGTCTTAAAAATAAACACAAGCTTTTCTTTGAAAAAAAATAATTTCTACTCATTACTCACAGAATTCTTCATCTTAATCTCTCTGTTAAAATCCCATATAAACAAAATTTAAAGCAGAAAAAGTTCAAAGGTTGTTAATTTTTTACCAAGTTGCTGCACAGTTATTTTTATATGACTACTTTATTAAATCCCATCTTTAATACAAATACCAATACTAAGAGAAATTACATAGCCCGAGGATATGACTGCAGAAAAAATTTGTCACAATTGTTTCTGGCACAGTCACAGTGCGATGTCAGTAGCGTTTCTCTTTGTACTCAGTCCATCTTTGTGAAGCAAATACTACTGTAGTATTCACCCCCTGTGTGGAGAAGACTATTTTTATTTAAGTACACCAAAGAACCTGTCAGATAAAATTAGAAAGAAGAGTGAAAGTATCAAGATGCAATGAAATATCACATCTTAATGAATTGTTTTCAACCGAGTAGTTTTAAAGGATATGTATAAAAAAAAAAAAAAAGCATGTTGTCACATTTGCTCAAGATCCACAAAACATTGTAATATCGAGTCAGGCTATTTTAACTACATCCTTCCACTGCTGCTTGTTTTAACATCATCCTTAGTAACCCAGCATATCAGTAAAGATTTTTCTCTGCATTGGCAGAATCTTAATGTGCCTGTTTGAGCACTTGCTGTCTCACTGTTGTCGCTCTGCCAGTTTTGCACATCTGCCAAGGAAGTTAGTAATTCCAAAGCTGCTCATCTCTGAAAAGGCTGTTGGGTTATTTTCTTCAATACAGTGCAGATCGCGTTCCTTTTAACACTGTTCACGAAAAGAGGGGATTGAAAATCATTCTGAAGAAGCATATAATCTTTTTTTTTTTTTTTCTACAGGAGTCTGGTTTCAAACTGCAGTCAATGAGTCTGAAATGCTTTGAAATCTCAGCACTGTAAGTGTGATGCCAATGTTTCGACGGGGAGGCGAGGTGGCGGCTGCTATTGATCGGCTTGCATTGTGGGACTAAAATCAGGGAGGCCGATGTCAGGCACACAGTGTATCTACCTCAAAGGAATTGATTGCCCGGAGCTGTTGGCCATTGGTATTCTTGTGCTGAAAGACAATGGCAGACAGACGTAACAGGGCATTCTGTCGTTGGAGCATGTTTGTTGTAATGGTCGAGGATATTGGGAGAAGAGAGAAGAGGAATGAGGGATGGAAAGTAGATGGAAATGATGTAAGAAAAAGTAAGGGGGGAAAGTGCCCGGCATTGCTGTCATATTTTTATATGATTTTTGACAGCAATCCTCAAAAGACTTAATATTTCATTGCATGAGTGGACGTATTCAGCCATGTTCTCAGAATATTCAAGTTGGGTTTTTTCACACATTTGAAGATGGAGTTAAAACAACGCTTTTTGTAGATGAGCCGTCTACAATTTTATTTTTGAACATATGCCGTTGAAGCTGCACAATGTTATATTAATCTTCATCTGCTCTTTAAAAAAACATGAAATTCTTAAAAACAGTGTAATTCAGTAACTGGGTCTGAAAACAATGGCCTGTGCAAAATCGACAAGATAAAGCATTTGCACCTGTACAGATTATTTTCTAGATGTTAGTTTTCCATAAATATTGGAAGTAATTTATAAATAAATGTAAGGTCTTGAATAAAAAATGTGATTCTTGCACTGGACTCAGTTGCAGACATAAAGGCAGAAGTAGAGTGGTCAGTTGAGAAGATTTATTGAATTAAATGAAAAGCTTACATCCAATGAAGGAGTTTGAAAGCAGGCACGGCATCGTGAAAATGGATCTAAAATATTTGGCATTACAATAGCCATAGCAAGGCATAGCAAAACAGAATGTAAGTAAATGGAAATAAAGCATATTAGTATTGCAAAATATTGCATTATTTAACACTCCATTGTAATTACCTAAGAAAGAACTAAGAAAAGACAATTATGACTGAAAAGGGTGTATTACTTAGTTAAAATTTGATAGTCAGACCTGAAGTGAAACAAAGATGGAAGTCCTAGTTCATTTGTAGTTCAGGTAGACAGCAGGTTGTGCAAAAGCAGAATTAATTTGGTATAATGGCCTATTGCTGTCTGGTTAGTGGTATGCTGCAATATTGAAAAATAGTTACTTCCACCAAGGCTATATTTTAAGTCGAGTTTGTGTTTGTCTGTCTGTCCATCTTTGTACAGGATGATTCGAAAGTTATGAACAGATTTTAGTGAAATGTTTACCAAGGTGGACCTCAGTCCAAGGAGCCATCCAATCAGTGTTGGTGATGATCCACATCACAATCCAGAGGGAGGACCTTTACTGAACAAGCGGTTCCCCCCTAAACCATAAAGGGGCAGTGGCGACTTTTGACAGCTTCAGCCGTGGATTAATAAAAGTAGTATTTTCAGTATTATACTAAAGACAAAAACACAGAAAAGATGATCTGCTGATCAACAAGAAAGCATAAGTGTCAAGGTTCCTTTTTTAAATTTAAATAGAGCGCAAAGATGATCTGCTGATCAACAAGAAAGCATAAGTGTCAAGGTTCCTTTTTTAAATTTAAATAGAGCGCAAAGATGATCTGCTGATCAGCAAGAAAGCATAAGTGTCAAGGTTCCTTTTTTAAATTTAAATAGAGCGCAAAGATGATCTGCTGATCAGCAAGAAAGCATAAGTGTCAAGGTTCCCCTTTTAAATTTAAATAGAGCGCAACAAAATTGTAGAATTATTTCTATGCATAATTGGCATCCCTCTAAATATGATTGGTTTATCTCCTGAAGGTGAGGCAGCATCTGAGGTAACTATAGAATCTAACCTGGGTTTAGAGTGTTTTGATCCAATTAAACTTTTAGAGTTAGCAAAAATATTATCTTCATCTAAGCCTTCAACTTCTAATGTTGGATCCAGTTCAAGCCAAGTTATTTAAGGAAGCATTCCTTGTGATTTCCTTTCCCATTTTAGATGGAATGAATCTATCCCTGTTACAGTGATATGTACCTCAGGCTTGTAAGGTAGATACAATTAAACCTTTACTTTAGAAACTGTCTTTTGACCCATATGATTTACTCAGTTTTGACCTATATCTAATTTTTATTTTTTTACCTTGAGAAACAAGAGTGTGACCACTTACACCACAATTTTTTGAAGAGTATCAATCTGATTTTAATGCTCAACATAGCACTGAAACGGCTCTGGTTAATCACTTCTGATATTCTCATGACCTCAGATAATGGCCTTGTATCTGTACTTATCCTGTGAGATCCAAGTGCTGCATTTGATACAGTTGATCATAATATTATTTTAGAAAGGATAGAATATTTTGTTGAAATATTCAAGGCAACTGCACTAGAATGGTTTAAATCTTATTTATCTGACCAATTTCAGTTTGTTCAAGTTTATGTTAAATCGTCCTCATGCTCCAGTGTTACCTTTTGGAGTACCACAAAGATCAGGCCAGTTCTCTTTACTATATATACAGTATATGCTACCAACTGGTTGAATTATCAGGCAGCATGCAATTAATAATACTAAGCCATATCTGTCAATAAATCCTGATGAAACTAACTCATTACACTGAACATAGGCATGTCTGGAAGTAATACAAACCTGGATGTCTCTTAACTCTGCTTCTGAACGCTGACCCAACAATCTATCGTCTTTGACCTGAGTCTTTGCAAAAGAAGCTGATTAATCAGTGCCCCGTCATCTCCTGTTTACACTCATTTGACTCATTTCACAGGTTTTCCGACATGTCCTGCTTTGCAATTCACATATCTCTTCATTTGGTCACAACAGCAACTTCTTCTCATTCATTATTAAGAATAAATGGCATCAAAAGAGAGTGGTGCAACCTAGAGTGATGCTGAGACCGAGGTTCTCCTTGAAATTTTGGCAGAGGACGTTATCCAGACACATAAGTTCCTGAATGTTATGCGACTCGCCATTTTTGTTTGGGTAATTCCTGCCTTAAGAGCTATAGTATGGTGGACCGCCGATAGGAGGCAAAGAACCATGCTAGCATAATGTATAAATGGTTTTAAGAACCAGGCTTAGCACAGTTAACAGATCCAAGCTCAGTCCAAACTTGGTATGGATCGGTTTCAGACGGTTAGAGTAAATCAGGCAAATGTGGTTGAGCTATTATATTGTGAAGTGTAAAATGGCATTGCTCTGGTAGTGATGTGAAAGATGACCACATGATGTCATAATGCTTCAGTCACAGTGAGGCAGATTAACATTGTTAGCTCTTTCCATCTTCAAGTGTGTAATTCTGGATTCAAAACTAGTAACACACAAAATAAAAAAAGAAATAAAAAAAAACAGGACCATGGAGGTGAGAGACAAACCTACCTGACTCATTTGTTTATTAAAAGAAGGTGAATGTCTGCTGGGGGATGAGGGATCTAGCTTTCTGGTGATCAAAGCTAATCTTGAAAGATGAATGTTTTTCAAATGCTGACAGAATCACTGATTCCACAGCTGTTGTTTATTTCCATGGAACACATGTTGAGGCTGAATTAGAAAAATAAATGATTTGTGGATGCCACAAGAAGCAGTAAACTATGTAACATCACGGGAAAATAATAACAGCAGAATTTTAAATTTCTTCTCAAATTTAATTATTATTTTAATTATTTTGTGTGGTTTTTAATTAAGCTAATTTAATTTAATTTAGCAAGTTTGTTCAATTATAACCAATTGTCCGATTTTACTTAAATTATTAAATGTTTAGCCATTAATTTCTTTGAAATATTTTTACTTTTCACCACTATACAGTAGGTCAAACTTAGTTGTGTTTGCCTTGCATAAGTTCTAGGAGACATTATAAATGATGATGAATTCTGCGGGAACGCAGGAAGAATCCATCATACTGACCTTTTCGCTCACCCTATGATGGGGATGAGGTCTGGAGGAGAACTGACAGCTTCCTTCAGTGAACCCCCTTTTATACCAAAAAACGCTGCCAATATGCCATTAAACAGTAGCTAAGTTAGAAACACGTTCGTCTGGAACACGTCAGATACGTTCATATGTATTGGAGATAAGTCCTTGATAATTTACGCATAACTTATGAACAAGTTACTCATGGGTTTTGGATACGTTTAAAACCAGGTTTTATGAGTAACTTACACTTAACATATGTCAACGATCAGATAACTTACCTATAACTTATGCCCCATATATGGCATACGCTGGCATACGTTGGGAAAGTTTGAGCATACTGAAAATTTCTTGACGTACTCGCCGTATGTCGACGTGTGCCCTCGTGTTTCAGCGTTCCTCAACTTATACAAAATGTACCCAGAACTTATCCAACATATGCCAGCGTTTTTGACAGATTTTTCTATGTACGTCAAGCATAAGCTGGCTAAATCATCAAGGTGTGACAGAGGTTTAATACAGTGAGCCATTATCATCAAAGCTGAATTTTTATACCAGCTATATATGGGCCAGAATCTAAGAGAGGTTAACACTAAACAGAATGAAACAAAAGCATAGATGTACATGTCATGCTCACCTTTAGAAATCATTGTAGCCTTGGAGATGCTCTGCAGCTGGAAGAAGAATGTCTTTTGTATTTCATTTTGTTTTGGTACAGAACATATTCTGGAGACATGGCTTCATTATAAGAGTCCAGTTTCTCAACATCAGTTCCCTGGATGTGTAGCACTGACAATGTGCCAGCTCTGACCCTGTGGAAGTCTACTATCAGCTACTCTGTTTATCTTGTATGAAGCCACTGCTCTTCCTTCTCTTTTTTTTTCCCAGAAAACAGAAACACATTTTCTTTTTGTGAATAAATCCTTACTTGAAGTATTACCCTTTACCTGACTTCTTTTATGACTAGGCCCTACATCCAATAGGAACTGCTTCCATGCACTACATTATACCTTTGTAAGAAAAAAAAAATGTGTAAGAAGGTGTAAAAATACAGTTCATTTTGGCCTGAAATCATTTTCAATGAGACTCCAAACCAAAACAAATGACTCTTTGGGAATTTAAACAACTTCTGAAAGACTTGAATATTATAAACTGTGATTGCTTTTAAGTCAGTGCTGTTTTTACCACTTGATGTATTACTTTATTTTTTTATTTACTGAATTCATGTTACTGTATGGATCTGACTGTGTTGCATTTTTCCAGCTTCATCTTGGAAAAGCAATTTTAAACCTCAGTGAGGTTTTATCTCAATTAATAAAGATTTATATGTGCTATTCTAGTCAGCTTCATGGATCAGATTTACCCATCATCCATTTCAATTACAATAATTTCTGCTCACAACGATCCGTTGCCATTTACATGGGATATAAATTCATGCTTGACAAAAAAAAAGACTTACTTGACCCAAACCCACTTTTTTGTCTGAAGGTATGACTAACGTCAGCATTTCATTGCTTGTACCCAAGATTAAACCTTGGCAGGATTTCCTTCTTTTATCTCAATAAATCTCCAAACTTCATTCATACTTTCTTTTTGTTTGATGCTGAACAACTTGTTCATGTCTTTGTCTCCTCTATACTACAACATTATTTTGCTTAATGGTATTCTATCTAAAAAAAAAAAAAACAACCAATAGGAACAGAAACAGTACATCCAGGTAAATAAAATGAGGCATGAACACCCAAATAACTATATAACTGCCTTCCCTTCTCACTCTACATTTAATACAAGATTTCCTTACAAATCTAAAGGAATCTTCCATATAACCTTAAACAACTGTTTGTTACCAACACATAAACAGAATCCCTGCAACAGTCTTTTTATCTGTCGCTCGTCTATTTTACTTTACATCTTGGTCTTTTTATATTGTAGAACTTTGAGATTCAAAAATGTTAAGTGCAGTAAAAGCTCAATAAATTATTATAACAAAGTTAAATGTTTTAGGACTTTAGAGCCATGCTTCTCTTCGTTGTTTAAAGCTACAGGCTCCAGGCAGCATTTGTTATCTTCATCTCCTCACATCTTGCTTAAAATTAATATACAAGATGCTAACATTTTAAATAAACAATGACCCTATAATAAACCAATTCAGGAATACATACTTTTGTATGCCTCATCTGTACTGAAGCACATCTCCAAAACCACAAACGGTGTCACCACCCAGAAATGTATGATCATTTACCCCAATGAACCGTGATTTTCGCCTCCGACTGAAGACCCGCTATATCGCCTTCAGGTCAGGGGATGCACAGTCCTACAGTGCAGCCAGGGCTGAGCTGAAGAGGGGCATCAAGACGGCGAAACACCACTACTAAGGGAAGGTGGAGGATCGCTTCTCCAACTCTGACCCCAACGTACGTGGCAAGGCCTTCAGAATCTCACAGACTATAAGACCACCAACACCTCCCCCACCTCCTCTGATGTCTCCTTCCTCAATGAGCTCTCGTTTTGAGAGAGGGAACAAAACAGCTGCAACAAAGGCAGCCATTACAAAAGACCACCAGCCGCTGACTCTCCTCTCCTCTGACATATGAGTGGTCCTGTGCAGGATTAAAGCCCACAAGGCTGCAGGTCCTGATGGCATCCCTGGACGTGTCCTCAAAGTGTGCTCGTGAGATCTGGCAGGAGTGCTGATGGACATCTTCAACCTGTCCCTGGCCCACTGGTACCAACCTGCTTTTAGTCTACCTACATCATCCTGATCCACCAGAAGTCCAACCCATCCAGACTCAAAGACTATCATGCGGTAGCCCTCACCCCATCATCACAAAGTGCTTTGAGGGGCATGTTCTAGCTCACCTCAGATC
>NW_015150662.1:565381-580843 GCF_000732505.1 Cyprinodon variegatus
TGTTTTTATATACACCATTTATTGTTAATGCATACATCGTCTCTCTGATTTATAGCACTTCTGGAAAGATGCAAACTACATTTGTTTGCCTTGTACTTGTGTGTAATGCTGGTTTCCATTCTATTCTGTCCTTTTGTCCTAATTGTCTGCTTGCACTTAGATGAACTAATTTCTTTACTCTTCAGGTCTATTCAGGTTTGGTTATCATCAAACTTCAACATGTTAAAACAAATGATAATGGTTTACTAAAGTAAGTGGATTTCTAAAATCAGAAACTATTTTACATAATCTGTCATCAATTTCATTTAGTTTTTTTTATAACACGGCACTTTTTCACAATAAATGTTCTCAGCATTCCATATTAAAGTACTTGTAACCAATATTCAAAAATATAGCATCAATCCAGTTTAATTGAATAAACATGTTTTAAGTCATTGACATGCATTAAAAATCAATCCTAGTAAAACAATACAACCAAGATTAGTTATTTCAAATGTAAACATTTTACCGCAATAGACTAGCAGATTTCAAGGAATAAAAAAAAAAAAGAAAAATCACTGACATAACAAGCAAGCTTCAATGTCAAGTTGGATCTTTTTTGATTGGATCTACCCCAATAAGTAAACTACTAAAAATCTGACCTTTGTGGATCAGTTATTGTAGCATTCTTAATCACACCAGGTCAAGATAATTACATGTCTCAATCAATTCCACCCATTCCTAATCTTTAACCCAGCACTCTTGTAATTTACTGTTTAAACTAATTCAGATTTTTTATAAAAAAGAAAAATGTATATATATATATCAACTACAGAATTAATATGTCATTAATGATAAAGCAATTTGTGGTTATTGTTAAATGCTTATAAATATTTACTTCTTTTCTGAGCCTTCTACCATTTAAATAAATGTAAATTGCATTAATCTGCATTTTTTATATTTCTGTTTCCTAGTAAGATATTTATGCTATCTGATTAACTCACCGCTTGCCCAATGAATGTAGGAAATTGGAAGCAGACCTCCAAACACAAACAGCAGACCTCCAAATTTCCTGAAGTCCTCCAGTTAGTCCAAGAACAATGCATAGAGAACTTCATGGCATAGATTTCCATAACCAGCTGAATCCAAGCCATACATCATTATTAAGCACAATGCAAAGTGTTGGATGAAGTGCTGCAAACCACATCAACATTTTACTCCAGAGCAGGTGAGGCATATTCACTAGAGTATTGCATCGAGCTTCTCCTTTTGGCAATCTGATGGATGAGTCTGGGGTTGGTGGTCACCAGGAGAATGGTATTTGTCTGACTGCATTGTGCCAAGTGTAAATTTGATGGATGGAGGAAGGAGCTCTAAGTACCTCAGCAGTTTCAGAGAGTTTTATCAATTTCATGCACCTAACATTGTGGGAACAGTATCAAGATGGTCCACATCTCCTGCTCCTAACTTTGTGGGAACACTTTGCATATGGCCCCTTCCTATTCCAAGTTGACTGTGCGCTCGTGCAAAAAGCATCATCTACAGTATAAAGCCATGGAAAGAGCTTGGGTGACCTGCACAGGGTCCTGACCTCAACCTGAAAGAACACCTTTGGCACAGGTGAGAGCCAGATTCTCTCGTCCACCATCAGTCTATGACCTTATAAACGTGCATCTGAAAAAATCACCATCTTTCATTTAAACCTTGTGGACGGCTTTCTCCAAAGAGTATAAGCTGTTATAGCTGTAAAGGTTGGAGCAAGTTCATATTGAAGTTTATGGATTAAGAATTGAATGTCACTTTAGTTAATATGGGAGTCAGAGCAGGTGAGGGCAATATGGTGTAGAAATGTGAATTGTATTTATATTATCCTTTTTCATAGTCTTGGAATAAGGAGTCAGTTGTGGATAAAAAAAGTACATGATAAATAATTTGATTCCAGAAAGATATGAACTGAGAAGAAACTGTTTATTTGCTCATATAATTTAATCTAATTTCTTTCCCTGATTCAAATGATTAATAAAAACTGGCTTTCTGATAATTATAAACAATTGGAAAACCATGCAGTTGTATATACACTGAACTTTTACTGTAGAAGATCTTTACAAAATGAAGATCTTATCTTTAAGGCAAATAACTAAATGTAACTTTTAATAAGATGTTTACTTAGATTATGTGATATTGAGCAAATATAATCACCTTACACTCCTTATTTGTTAACACATAGCTAATGTGATGTTTAGATAAAATCCTTTGTTGTGTTTCAGAGACCTTATTTAGGCTGAGTTTTTTGGTAAAAAAAAAAACAAATACAAAATAATTACCACTGTTGACAGTAACAAATAACGCCATTTAACAGATGAAGACTGATCACAGCTGCTTAGTGACAGCAGGTCAGGAAGTGACCTGACTTTTCACAACATAAATAGCCTGCATGACAGTGAAGAACCTATATAATCATCTCTCTTGAATTTCAAAAAGAAAAGTGTGTTCCTGAGAAAATAATAAACTGATTTGCTTATAAAAAGTTTGAACAGGAAAACGTTCTGAAGCAGGGTTGACATCAAAAGACTGCCAGATGGATCTTTCATCTCCGTGTTTCTGTGCGACAAAAATAAACAAGGATATAATGCATATTTCAGGCTGCACAATTGCTGTGTACATGTGAGAAAGGTCAAACTCTAGGAGGAAAGTGAACATCATCTATATGTACATGATAATCAGACAAGAGAATCTGGATTCTGGCCACTTGGTTCGTCAGTCTTGATCAGCAGAAAGCTGATAAAAATGGGAAGTGATAGGAGAATTTACAGTACTAAGCACTCTCAAGAAACAAAGACCTTAAGATGAATAATTGGGCTATCATCCAAAAATGTGAAGAATTATGTGAGGTGAAAAAATAAGGCAGAAAGGCTCCTGCTGAAATGTCTGAGAGGGCAGCTGTTCTTTTAAAATGTAAAAAAAAATTATTTTACCTATCAGCTACCGGCAAATTCCTAACCGACAGGAATTTACAGAAACACCAAACAGAATGATTGTGTTCGTTGCCAAAAATGACTTTTTTTACCTTTAGACAATAGGATCTGGCATTAAATCGCATAAAAAACCCTGCAGCTTTGTGTCTGTGTAGTTCTATGAGGCTTCATCAAACAGGCTTTGTTTTCATATGAATATAATAGAGTCATTACAAAATATTTTTTTGATATTGTGTTGATCAATCTAACTCAGGATAAATCTCCGCTACTTTTCCTTTTTATGTTTTTTTCTTTTTTTTAACGTTTATTTCATCTCAGCTCTATTATTCATGTAACACATTTCCTACTTGGAAAGCCTTTCCAACAAGCTGCATATTTCGTTGTAATGCAAAACACGAATCCCTAACTCTTGGAAAAGTATAATGGAGAGGTTTTACTGTATATCCTTAAAAGTTCCCGTGATCACATATCAGTTTTGTTATACATGTGCAGTTGCAACCTTTCAAAATGGCCCTTCCCAGTCAAACACCAGCCAAATTTCAGCCCACTTCCCTGCAACTCCCAGCAGACTCCCCTCCAACCTCCAGCCACTGGAATGGACCCCTCCTTCTACTGGGCGTGCATATTTTTTTAATCTGACTCTACCCTTTCACTGAATTACAGATTCTGACCAGAAGATGTCGTTTCTCTTTAGATCTTAATGTCCAAAAATCGTGAAAGAATATTTTAGTACAGGGATTAATGTTTAAAATGAATTGTAGGGGACCAGCCAAGGGCCCATCAAGGAAAATGGGGATATTTTGAATGGCTACTACTTTATACAAATACACTATGTAAGGTACACATTTTTTAAGGTTTGATTCCCGGCCCAGGGTCTTTCTGCATGGTGTTTGCATGTTCTCCCTGAGCATGCGTGGGTTCTCTCCAGGTACTCTGGCTTCCTCCCACAGTCCAAAAACATGTTATTTTGGCTTCTCTAGATTCTCCTTAGGTGTGAGTGTGTGTGGAATGGTAATGTTTGTCTCTGTGTTGCCCTGCAATGGACTGGCAACCTGGGTGCATCCCGCCTGTTGCCCGTAGATAGCAGCTGGAGATAGGCACCAGCACCCCTCGTGACTCCGCTTGGGATTAAGCGTGTAAGAAAATGGATGGATGGATGTTTAACAACACTTCACCTTAGTCTTGTTCACCTCCCCTTAGCCTGTGTTTTAAAGGGAGGTAAAGTAAGATAATAAAAACTATCAGACTTGAAAGTTTAACATTCAATGATAACAATTTGAAAATTCCGTATAACAACAATATGACTTGTGTCTTCTATCAAAGTTCAAAATGATCCTATCAGGAATACACTCTGATATAGAGGTATTAAGAACTTACCTTAACTTGACTCTTCAGTTAAAATCTTGGGTTTTTGTGTGTCTTTCCTTCTGTAACTCCTCCATTTGCAGATCATCTGTTCTCCTCTATGAGAAGGGCTGTTCCCACAGTCGCACTTTCCTTCCTGCAAACCAATCATCGAGCAATACCACAGTCTAGAAAGACGAGTCAGGCTGCCAGCTGCGGATTTCCTGACTTAACTTCAATAATGCAGTCCTTCCTCCTTCTACACTTCAGATATAATGCAGATTCATAATCTGCTGTGACACTGACTTATCTTGCTATGCATTATTTGTCAATGTTTCAAAAAATGTGTTACATTTGTCTGAATGTGAGAAAATCAAAGATATTCTGTGGCCTATCACATTATGTCACATCCCCTTTGAGCCACTCAACTTTAAGACTGCATGCAGGTGGCCATAAACTGTGTATTTGTTTTTTTATATGGACATTTTAATTAAACATTGTAATATCGACATCAATAATAAATAGTTCTATGAAACCTAAACCTCACTCAATGACTGACCATCTAAGCATAAAATGCTATATGAGACCAAATAAGCAGTCTTCTTATAGAGAAATGTTTTTAATTTTTTCTGCATTGTGTCTGAACATGAATGTTTTCGAGTCAATATATACTTCTGCTCCAGAAAAAACAACTTGAAGTCACATAATTTGTTTTTATTGGAGTGAGATCATGAGTTTCAGATCATTTGCTCATAGAACTTTTCAAAGAAACCCATTCACCTAAACAAGAGATTATGATTGTCTGACAAACAAACAGTTTACCACAACATTCCTGACATCATCCACAGCATTTACAGGATATCATTCAGTGCAAAACAACCACAGTAAAACATGGAAAAGGTTTGGTTTTCCTCTGTCACCTTTACCTCTTTATTTATTCTGAACATCCATCATCCAGAAATGTAATGGTATGGCACAAAAACAAACTTTCCAAGATTTGGCAGTCCAGCCAAACTGGCAGGTAAGGCAATGAGGGCTTTATTCAGAGAAGCAGTCAAGATGCCAAGAATGCCAATAATTTAATAAGACAGCTGTTCATTAAAGGAGCTACACCTCTACCCCTTTCATCTGAAAGTGTATTTTAGAGAGACATTGAGAAAAAAGTAATCTCGCCTAACAAGATAGTTTTGGTTCTTTTGTTAAAACTCTCCTCAAAAATATTTCTGATCTGATCCAATCAGCATTCAATCGATTACTTTCATGGTCTTGATCAAAGTCTTTATTTTAATCTAATTGGGAAAAAAATTTATCTGATTCACTAAAATTGTGTTTGCTATTATGAGATTGTGAAAGAAAGCAAGTACTGCTTTAGCAAGGAGTGCATACTTTGAAATACACTTAATCAATCAAACTCTTGGGAATGGTTGCAGGTCCCACAGGAAAAATGAAATGCACAACGGTAAATTTGTTTGAAAGAAATACAACCACACAATAATGGAGCAATATCCAAACAAACAATCAGGTACATCAGATAAATATGGAAATCTCCAAGTTCTCTTCAGGCTGTGACTCAACAACCCTGCTCAATAGAAAAGACCCAAGTCAAGGAAAAATATTAGCATAATAAACCTTGTTGGCATAAATATCAACAAAGTAATATAAAAATCATTTGTGAAATTAAAAGTAAATGGTTTTGTGCACATTGGAGTAAAGCTTGAAGGGTTTCTGTGTAGTCTCTGATTTCTCCTCTGTCAATATTTTATCCTTATTTTAGAGAATAAACAGGAATCATTTAATGTAGGTGTAATCAAATAGTCAAAGTGCTGTAAATTATCTTAGGCTTCAGTATATGCACCAGTATAGAGGCACGTGACTGTGTTTTTTCTTAGTTTGTCTATGGTCATATGTATCTGTCCCTATCAAATAATTCTAATAATAATAATTATTATAATAATATAATAAAGAATAATTATCATGAAACCATAATCGGTTGTAAAGTTTATTTCAGTCTTTATTGAAAACTAGAGGGGTTGAGCGTGAGCTGCTGATTCAATGTTATACTGTTTAATTAGAATTAACTTAAAGTCCGACTTTCCTAAGTTAGTTTAAAACCTCTCCCCTCTCTCTGTTATGGCTAAGTGGAGGTTTTTGAGAATCCAAATGCAGAGATCAGGAGGCAGAGGTGAGTCTTGTAGATTTAATAGGGCAACTGAGGCAAAAATACAAAGTACAAAAATACAAAGAAAAAATCAGAAAATATCAAGGAAAACTTAGTGGGGAGCTAAAGATGAGGCAGCAAAAAAAAACAAAAAAAAACAGAACTTAGCGACTGCAGAGGTGGTGTATATATGGGGGAACAGAACAAAGGATGGACTAATGAGCTGAATATGGAGCAGGTTTTAGAGGAACCAACTAGAAGGACGCCAGGGGGAAAGGAAACAAGCACAAGGGGGCAACAGAATGTAACTCAAAAACTAAACACTGACAGAAAACAACTACAAATACGAAAAATACAAAGAAACTACAAATAAACTTAATCAGAGGGCAGAACGCTGACAATCTCCCTTTTTTTCTCTATTTTTGGGCCCTTGCTATGATTTGCTGGATTATCAAAGTCTTTGAAAAAAGTGTCTCATCAGGTTATGATGTGTACTTTTTTTTAGATGTTTTACCTACTTGATGTTGTCAGTCAGGTTCTATTAAAGTAATTACTATATCCTTCGAGTCAGGCATTAACAAGGCCTGGATGTGCGAAGTTAAAAATCATTTAGCAAGGAAGACAATCACTTTTTACATGCAGCAGATATATAACTGCTATTATTTACATATTTTATATAGTAACAAATAATGAAAATATCTCTGCACTAAATACTGGTTATTTTCATACCATCTATTGCTTTTTTTAATCTGCCTCATAATTCTTTCTTTAAAAAAAACCTTTTAATATTTCAATTCATCAATGTAAATTGTGTGTCAAATTTCTTATATGAGTAAACACTACCTGGAAAAATAAAGTGTTTTTTATTTAATAGCTAACATAAATATTTTCATATAACTTTTTCATGTACTGTAATGTATGTTAACAAAATATGTACATCTTATTGGGCTTAATTCAAACTAACATTGTTTTCACTGCAGACTATCCAAAATAAAATAAACCATAACCTCTATATTAGGCCTACTGCTAGTGAGTCAACCATTATGACCACAGTTTGTCACTATTCTTAGCAGAACACACACTTTTAGAGGTAGATCTCACAATTTTCAGTTGTACTCTGTGCAAATATTTTTAAATTTATAAAGACAGAGTGGATTTTTACAAAACTCATTATACAGACCAATATTTTTTTGTAAAAACAGCATAGCAGTGGTTATGTAGTACCCCAGCTAATACTTTTTACAGGCCAGTTCATTTTGTAGGTATTTATAAGCATAATTTTTGCTGTAGATTTGTCAGCCTTTCCTCAATTAAGCATGTCATCAAGACAGCTGGAGCTGGGAAATAAAGGAAACAACCTAACTAAAATAACATATTTGTTGGATAATGTCTCCCACCCCAAGCACAAAACTGTTGTTGAACTGGAAAGCTCCTTCAGTGCACCCTAAATGTACCAGGGAGTGAACCAGGTGCTTCATTGAAGGCCTGTGGCTGTAGAGGCCAGTAGAGTGCAGTGAACTCATTTTCATTTTTGAGTAACCACGTACTAACACGTACAGGTTTTAGATTATTTTGATTCTGAGGCATGGTGTTTGGATAGTTTATTTTTTTTTTTTTGATGATGATGATGATGTGTGAGTCCTGTTAAACCCTAATATTACCTGGCTGTTACCTGTTAAAAAAATGTTTTCCCAAGTAGTTTATTAAGTTAGGACAGTTCTTTCAGAATATACAGTTATTATGTTCATTTTGTACATGAAAGAGATTTGGAAACTAAAATGGGGCGCAGACAGAGTGGATCTTTGTTTACGGCGAGTTCTCTGAGCTTTTATCTGGGACACTGTGTAATAGTTTGATATGGCTGGAGCCATGGATGTCTCCTCATCTACAAACATGTATGACGTAATGGTGTGATGATGTGTATACATTTTTTCTTTAACTGTGATTTGGGACCAATTTCATGGAGAAGCGAGGCCGGTGGGTAAGTGCTTCCTTCAGTAATCCTAAGCAAGGTCTCTCCTCTTAGTAAGATTACAATTTCTGTCAAAATAGGTTGTCATCTCTCATTGTTATTTAATACATATCAATTATAAAGTCTTATTTAAAGAGTTTATCCCGAGTGATCTCTTCTCAAGAAGAAATCAGAGAGAGAAAGCTTAAAGGTTTAAACACAGAGCTTTCCTTTAAGATGGTGTGTAGTAGGTTTTTTTTAGTCTCTGCAGACAGGGCTGCATATAGTTCACCTGCATTAAGTCAATCTCATTGGAAGAGCCTTTAATAAGTGTTTCAAGATGATCATTCAATGGTTCACCCTGTTGTGTTACTAACCCTTATTACAAAGTTTTAATTTATTCCTTAGTTTTATTCCCACCTCATGTAATCTCTGTTTTTTCTGAAAAGCATGATACTCCAGATAAAGAACTCCAGAGCTCTGGCATTAAAGGTATAAGGGGCTTTTAGGTATATTATTCTGAATTTGTTCTCACCAACACTACTAAATTGTAGAAATACTAAATATATACTCAACACTACTGAAACTTTCTTATACATACTACTGAAATGCTCTCACACAAACACTCCTGAAATGCTATAACACACACTACTAAAATGTTTTCAAGTTTTTCATCTGATTAAACTGAAAGATGGACAAAAGCACACGGAGACAAAAATGCGCGTTTTACACATTGCGATGAACTTATGGCGGCCAAGCAGGAAGAATCTTAAAATAAGTGATTGAATAAACTATTCCGAATAAGGACACAGATTAATCCAGGAAGTCTGGCATTACAACGATCGGATTGTTAACAGAACACATATATCAGAAGGTATTTTAAACTGATCATCATCTTCTTTTTCCTCATTCCAAACATTTTCTGATGTATTGTGTAATTAAGAAGAGGTCTATTTTTTTCTTGGAACTTTGCAAAACTTTGAGAATATCCCAGACATGAGATTTTCTCAGCATTTCTCAGAAAAGGGTTTACAGACAACTTGCTGACCTCACCAGAGTGCAAAATATGGACCTGGTAACTCATATCTCAGTAACCTATCAGGGTCGTTGCACAAAAACTTCCCCAACTTGCTTCTGCCCACTTCTAATTTAAATGTGGGTTGACTCTGAAATATTATGACAGATTTTTCAGTCGTTCTCTGTTGCAGTGGTCTCAAACTCAGTCCTCGAATGCCGGTGTCCTGCAACTTTTACAGTAGATATGCCTCTGCTTCAACATACTTGGCTCCAATATGAGGTTTCATGGTAGAGCTTGACTGCTGCCAGTATGGTAGTATAGTTATTTGATTCAGGTGTCTAGGGCAAGGTGTACATCAAAAAGTAGCAGCACACCAGCCTTCAAGGATTTGAGTTTAAGTCTCCTGCTCAATTGGAATGATGTGGCGGAGCTATAATAATTTTTTGGAGCACTTTTGAACTTGAAAAAGTGTAGACAGACACTATTATTTCTATACTAAGGTTCCTGTGGTTGCTGAGACACAATTTTTGGGATCGCAATCCATATCTGTGTATGTTGGCCACTTGGTAACCGGATTGCTTACCTTGCTTAGCCTTTGAAGCTTTAATTTAGATATTTAAAGATTTATCTTTAAATATCTTTTATTTAAAATGATTAGGTTTCATTTTTTCTTTTAATTTAATTACATTTGGTAGTTAGGTTTAAGTTTTAGTCTATTTTTTTTGTTTTTTATAATCGGTTTTATGCTAAATCTGTCATGACCCTGCACTTTTTGGTTCTGTTTAAGTTTTTTGTTTTTTTTATTTTTATTTTATACTTTGATTCATATCTATCTGTGCTTTCTAGTTTATTGGTTTCATTTCCATTTTGTGTTATTCTAATTAATATTTGATTGTTTTTGAGTTCCTAGGTATTGTTTGCCCTCTGCTGCCCTCTTGTGTCAGTCTCTTTTTCCCTAGCTCCCTTCTAGCCTCCTCTGTCCACATCTGCTCCCAATCTGCTGATTAGCCTGGTCTTTGTTCTTTCTCCCATTTATACATCTCATGTTAAGTCACTGTTCGCTGGTTCCTTGTTGTTGTCAGTTGCTTCCTCGTCTCTCGCTCCCCAAATGAGATTTCCCTGATGTTTCCTGGTTTTTTGGTTCTTTGTATTTTGTATTTTTGGCTGTCTGCCTCAGTTTTTCATTAAACCAACAAGAACTCATCTGGGCTTCGCTCATCTCTGCATTTGGGTCCTCAAGCAACCTTAACCCCCATGTTGACAAAATCAGTTTTTAGAATGTAACCATTTTTTTTTTCTGTTAGGAAGGGATAAACATATCAAAATGTTAATGATAATTTTTTTCTCCTATAGAAAGTTAGCTAATATATGTGCATTGATTACAAAACAGTGGACATTTGCACTATATATGCCTTTATTTTGAATATAACTTTAAACATTTTTCCAAACACTTGTATATTTAATTTGTGTGCTTCTTCCTGAGGGAACCTGAACTGTCTTTGACTTTTCTATTTCTTGCTGACCGTTGTAGGAGGAAGAGAGAAAAGGGTGACAGGTCCTCTGACCAGCCAAGCTTTAACGGTTATAATTGGAGTTGAGGAGGTAGCAGACACTGCTGGGTATAATTGGACAGTAGCCAGGAACTTGTGTGGATGGTTGTTTAAGCCACCGCTCCCATTTTCCACCAGCCATCTCAATTACTCCCATGGGGCAAGGTTGCCCCTGATAGGCCTCTGATGCACCATCCTAAATTTCTCAATCCAATATGAGTGTTTGTCCGTTATGGAGTGCTAGTTTTAGAAAGGGTTTTGTAAACCACAGTCATCATTGTGACCACAGCAGGAACCATTTGTGAGGAGATTCAGTCAAATGTGGAGAATAGTCCCAGATTTATTGAAGTGCATTCAGCTGTGGTGCAAAGGTAGCACTCTCAATAGACTAATGGAAACACATCATCTTGTCACTAGTAGAGGCACATGGTGCATCTGTGGTTTTTCAGAAAGTGAATGAGAATGACAAAGGCAGGCATTTACTCAGGAGAATAGAGAATGACAGTAATTATCACCCCATGTCTTGGCTCCCTATGCGTCAGCCTGCGGAACCTTATGTTCTGTCTAAAGTTATAACACTCCACCCCTCCCAATCTGTCCCAAACGAGCATAATTAAAGCTTTTTTTTTCAATTACAATGGCCATAACTGACAATGACTGACTGAATGAAGAGTAATGTGCAGCCTCAGCCATTGACTATAACAAATTCATGAGGATATCACTGAAACGGCTTCAATACTTTGGTTGAAATAGTCCTTTTAGTAATTTTACATGATTGATTCTAGAATTAGGTGTATGTGTTTTGTCTTTGCTTTTAAAATTAGGAACAAAGAACTAAACCCAATATAAAACTCTAATACTGTAGCTCTAAGTTTGCATGATAATGTCATTTGAATTCATTGTATACCAATCTTAACTTGTCTGAGTTTTGCATTTGCTGCAACACACTTTTCAAAGCAGCTAAAATATGCCCTTCAAACTATTGCATTGTATTGCATTCTTCAATAAGCCTGAATATTGGCCAACTTAGATCAGTAATCAAGCCAAAAGTTCATTGACCTTCAATGGCTAGAAAAGTGTTAGTAAACCTGATTTCCTTCATTTTATTTCATTGTAAGCCTCAAACATCTGTGTTCTATTTGATTTTTTCCGACTAACACAAAGTAGTTCAAAACAGTGAAAGGAAATAAAATTTTTACAAATATATGAAAAGTGTAGGGTATGTTTGTGTTTAATTTCCTCAAACAATACTTTAGACAAAATTCATCCATCCCTCCAATTTCAGCATGTTTACTGGGGTATGGCTCTACCAGCCTTATCCTCCATTACTTTTTGTCTGTTTTTATTTTGTAATTTGTTTGTCTCAGTCAAATTAAATAAAAGTATCAGTAAAAATAAATGTTTAAGTCTTAAGAAAGATTCTCAAAGGGTTGTGAGTCTGGTACATATGATAATATTGCCACCACATAAAATTTCAGTTAAATAAAAAAATTATTCACGAGAGGAAACTAAATGTTGTAATAGTTTATAGGATAACTACAAGATGTTGTAGGTGTTAATTGGCAGGAAGGATCTTCTGTAGCGCCTTATCTTACAGTGGATCTAGAGAAGCCTTCAATTAAAGACAGTCTGTTTTGGTTTGAGTCTTCTGAAGGGGATGCTCATGGTTGTCAATACTCTTCTTCATTTTATGAAGAATCCTTCTTTGTGAACAAGTAAAACTTAATATATATAGTACCTTTCAAAATCCGCAAATGGTTTCAACAAACAGAATGAATAATACAAAACGATATTTAACAAAAGCCTATTTAAAAAGATTAGTTTTTAGTTCCACTGATCTGAAAAGCAGAGAGGGTCCAAACTTTTGGAGCCACAAAAGAAAAGGCTTGGTCTCCTTTGGGTTTTCACTTTGCATGCAGTGGACATTGTTTTTTGCTTCTTCTGAAATCTACGGTGTTCTCCATTGTTTGCTTCTTATTCAGGATCAGATGACTGTTTCTACAGCATGTTAATATTTCACCATAGATATTGTATATTTAGTTATATGCAAATTATGAGATTTCATACACTGTATTTTGTTAATTAAAAAAACAAAAATGTTCACTTTTACTGACCAAAGTATCTTCTTCTACATGTTTAGTCTCCTAAATCCCCACATTAAACTGGTTACATATTTTGATTGGCACACAAATATAAATTATTAGTATGGTTCTCTTCACTTATTAAATATCTGGAGGAGAAAGAAAAATTCAAACATTTTAGAGTTTGCCGAAGAGGACCGTTGGCCCTTATAATGGGTTCTACCTTATGGATCCACACATGACAAAGGAGCAAATGCACGATTGATACTGTGTTTTTAAAATAAGAAAAATCCATTTTATCCTTACAAATGTCTTAGTTTTAAATTGACAGTTTAGGATTGGAATTACAAAACCCCGTACCATATTCTAGGCTTCTAATATAGAGGTGTGAAAACATTAATGTGGCCTTATTTGTTAGCTATTAGTTTTTCTCACTGTTTATATTTTTCCTCTCCCTTTTTGTCAATATGTGTCAAGATAATGTTACTTCCCCCTGGGGATAGTCAGTAAGAACAACAAAGCAATTTGAAAATCGACATATTTCTCAGAAAACATATGAATGCTGAGATGTCGCCTTGCTGGTCAGTTATAAATAAAAAAAGCTCTGATTTTAAAAGTTTTCTTATTTTGGCAAGGTGAAAAACTGAGTAGTGTGTGGGAGCAGATGTTTATTATTAACCCATGCTTTACCAAGTTTTAGTTTTTAATTTCTTACTATATTGTGTAGTAACTTGGATTTAGATGATATTGTACTTTAATTGTTTCTACCTACTTGGAATAAACCAATAAACCAAACCAAACTGTCAAATTTAAAACTTAAAGAGTTTGAGCAGACTGGGTAGAGGTGTTTGATTAATTTCAAAGACAGAAATCATCCAAAGGACAAAAGGAATTTTTATAAAACCTATTTCTGAGATAAAGTGTAACCCACTGCAGGCGGTCTCCCTCTTTTCCTCCAAGCTCTTCTTGGAACTGCACATTTCTAGACTGAGATGTCTGATGTATTTCCAGGGATCTGCTGTAACCACTCCTCAAGTTTGGGGGTCACTGCCCTGAGGGCCCCAATGACCACGGGCACCATGGATGCCTTTAACTTAAAGGTTTTCTCCAGCCCTCTCTGAGACCCTGGTATTTCTTTAGTTTCTCATGTTTCTTTTTCCTGATGTTGCAGTCACTTGGTATTGCCTTGTCAAACAAAATGGCTTTCATCTGCTTCTTGTCCACCGCCACCACAATGTCCAGTTGGTTTTCCATTACCATTCGGTCCGTCTGTATCTGGAAGTCCCACAGGATCATGGCTCGGTCCTTCTCTACCATCTTTGAAGGTGTTTCCCACTTTGACCTTGGGGTTTCCAGCCCAGACTCTGCCCAGATGTTACTGTACACTATTCCAGTCACTTGGTTATGGCAATCCATTTAAGCTTTCCCTGCCAGCATCTTACACCCTGCAGTTATGTGCTGGATTATCTCAGGGGCCTCGTTTCACAGTCTGCACCTGAGGACTTGTCTGGTGAGGTAGATCTGGACCTCTATTGCTCTGGTGCTCAGGGCCTGCTCTTGTGCAGCCATGACTACCTCTGTGCTGTCCTTCAGTCTGGCTTTGTTTAGTCATTGGTAGGATTTCCTGATATCTGCCATTTTGGTTATGTTTCGGTGGTACATCCTCTGTAGGGGCTTATCCTCCCATAACGGAACCTCCAGCACCTCATCTCCTGTTTCCCATTGACATTCACTGAGCACGTTGTCTGTTGGAGGCTTCTCCTTGATGTACTAATGGATCCTGGATGTTTCATCCTGGATAGTGGCTCTCTCGCTCACTAGTCCTCAGCCACCTTCCTTACCGCTAGCATACAGTCTAAGGGTGCTGGATTTGGGGTGGTCCCCTCCGTGCATGGTTAGGATCTTTCGTGTCTTATCTGTGGCCTGCATCTCTCATATATATGTAGGTGTGTGTGTGTGTGTGTGTGGAAAAACTAAGAAATACAGATAAGAAAACAACAGAATAACCTGAAAAATTGTCAGATGAAAATTAAATCAAAGCACCTTATTCTTACTGCTAAAAATGGTAGTGCTGTTTGATGCTATTCTTTAACAAAGTCTCTGTTAGCATTGTGGAGAATGTAAAAATAAACGTTTTAAATAAAGATTTTAGATTTTAAATAAAAGTCTGGTGCCTCTGCCAAAAAAACACATGATTTTTTACATGGTGGACAAATATGTTCAAGTTAATGAATAAGTAGTTGCTCAATGAATGAATAAGTTATTTTATGGTTCTTTAAGGAATTCCAATTAGTGTGGAGACATTTCAATATTAAGATTGAAATTGATGTCAACTAAATAATGGAAAACTCCTACCGGCTGTTTAATAAGCAAAACCTTCTTTAGAGATGTCGGGGGAGATCTGAT
>NW_015150662.1:581318-582848 GCF_000732505.1 Cyprinodon variegatus
TGGAAGGCAGTTCCTTCTGGCTTACAAAACAGACTTTTTTATCTTTGACATTGCTGTGGCAAGTCCCTGATGAGTAAAGATGAAAAAGTGTTGCTCTGAAAGACAGAGTGAGAGAGGATGGATTAAAGCACAGAGGAGCAGCATTGTTGTGAACAGACTATGGCCTTTTTGCTGTTTGGCATCAACTTTGTCAGGGATTTGGACATTTGGCCTCTCTCATTCACATAACAGATGTCTGCATAACTTGACTGTCTCCACTTTCTCTTGCAAACAAAATTAGAACCAGAGTTTAAGCTTGTACCGTCAGCCAAAGCTTGCTGCCTTGGGAGAACAAATTGAGGGCTGATCCATCACTGCCGTTATATTGGCCAATCACAAGGGTGGCAAGTGGTTACAGACCAACATAAAGACTCAGGACTTTGGTCGACAAGCAAGTCAACATTTTCTTTATTTTCTCTTAAATAACAGAATCTGAAAACTAGACATATTATAGAATAAAAAGTGAGTTTGAGAAATTATGATTTGATGAAAAAATTATCTCATCTCTGCTCTCATTACTCTCAGAGCACCCATAACATTTTGACAATTAGCAGATAAACTGGGTAATACATTATCATCTTTGTATGACAATATCTCTTCATCATTTGCACTCATTAGCTGAAATACAGGACAGTTTAACAAGTTAGAATAATGTTAAAAAGAGTTATTTATGTCAGTAACTCAATTTACTCAGTAAAACACATTACATAGATTAATTACACACAGACCCGTGTTTCCAGTCCTTTATTTCTCCTAATAATGATTTTCCCTCTTACGGCTAATAAAAACATGACATTTGAATATTACATCAAACCAATAACAAACATATTCAGTACAAAACAGAAACATTGTGGAGATTCAGAAAGTAGGACCCAGAATTCAGGCAGACAGAACAGATGTGTTTAAAAATAAAATGCTTTATCACCTGGGACCTGCTTACTTTAAAGATAGATACTTCGGTTAGTGACCACGAAACTCAGATGGGGACAGTAGCGAGCATGTGTGTCACTAACCTGGTTCTTAAGTTCTTTCTGTGCCCAGAGGAGTGGAAACCAGTCGGATGATTTCCAGGAGGGAGACAGAGCAGACGGACGAGTGGAAGCCAGCGGACGAGGAAGAGCAGAAGAATTCGGAGGAAAAATCCAGAGCAGGTGTCGATGCAGGAGCAGATATCCAGGCCAGAAGATCAGAGAGATGAAGAGGTACCGAAGGGGAATCCACACCGGGGTCGGGGTACAGATTCAAAGTTGTTAACAGGCAGAATCCAAACAGCAGTCTGAAGACAGGACAGACAGAAACAGACTGGAACAGGGGCAAGAAAAAGTCAGGAATCCAGATGCAGAAGTCAGGATCAGGTAATCAAAAACACAATTGGGTAAGCTAGAGAACCCTCACACAGCTTGAATATTTGGGCACTGATGGCTGGAAACAAGCAGCTTTAATAGGAACTGGAAGAGGTGGATCAGATAAGAGCAAAAGAAAACTCGGCAG
>NW_015150662.1:584165-585767 GCF_000732505.1 Cyprinodon variegatus
AGTATGCCCCACTTTATTGCATATCACTGTATATATACTGTATTGGGTAGAAGGAGGACATTTTGCTCTGATGTGTTAGGATTCTGAGAATTGGGCAAAAATGGAATTTGGCATTTTTGACAAAGCATTTGGGTCAGACTATCAAAACTGGAGCTGTACAGCAGAGTTGTTTAATTTTTTATCCTGCAGTGCTTAATTTCTATCAAATATTTTTTAAGGAACTAAAATAGAAAATGGATGGAAGGATCATACAAAACTAAAGCTCACTGAAGTGTCCCATGTGTCTGATGCAACAGATGGACTACTATAACCAAAGAGGCTGACGAGTTTAGTGCTGGCTTTGACAGAAAGGCATCATATTCGATCAAGAGGACCCATAGTGACCCTAGTAAACATAAGCATATAGTGTTAGACCCTGGCAACAAAGTAATGGATAAATGTGGTCTATTAAACCACATTGTTTTTATGTCCTCACTATACTTGGAAATACATGGTACAAGGATACACAACCTTCTGCTAGGACATTTTGGGACCTGTCATGTTTGTGAATGTTACTCTGATTAATGCAAAATAATTTTGCAACAGACGATGGCTTTCTTAAAATACATTCTGTGATGGTTGCACCCACTTTAAGTTGAATAATTTACTCTTTCCTCTAACCAAATAAGGTCTATAAATGGTTCCAGCAGTGTGATGGTCAAATCTTTGGCCACAGCTGAAAGTTGGTAATCTCATATAGGTTTTCTATTCACCCATTGAAGTAATTTATTTTTATTTTTATCCATTCAATTTTCCTTTTTGTTTGATCTTTACTAAATATTGCTGGAGTGGCATGATGACACTGGCCAGAAATTAATCATTCATATTAAGAGTTTGATTTGAAAACTGGTACCTTTACATTTTTCAAAACAGTAGGACTCATATGTTTCATTACTACGAGTGCTATCCTACAGTAAAAGCAATGGTTTGGCAGTAAAGCTGGAATGGTGACATTATACTGCTGCCCTTAAAGACCCAGGAATCTCAAACAGCCGATTAAAAAAGGACAAAAAACAAAACAATAAAAACAAAAACAGATAAACTGCTGCAGTCTGTAAAATTTTTAGTTGGAACAAAATTCAAATACAATATGCTACACCCAGACAGTAAAAATCTTTTATTTTTTAGAAAAAATACTATCAGCATCATAAACAAGCACACTTACAGCTACCATATTCTTAAGGTTGAAGCTGATATAACAAAGAAACAAAGGGACCAATTTCAAACAAATCAAAAGGCCAAATTATAACTGAGGACCAAGGCTGCACAGGTCAAGTCTACCAAACCACCCAATTTAAAATCCTGCCACCCTGAATTTTTCTTTATTTTGTGATTTTTATCAATTTATTTCCCTGTTGCTGTTATGGACTAGCGACCTGTCCAGGGTGTACCCCGCCTCTTGCCCGTAGACAGCTGGAGATAGGCACCAGCACCCCTAGCGACCCCACTTGGGATTAAGCGTGTCAGAAAATGGTTGGATGGATGGATGTTGCCCTGTTGTTTAGTTTTCACTATTGTTTATTTCTATATATCTATATATCTATATATATATATATATATATA
>NW_015150662.1:587752-589931 GCF_000732505.1 Cyprinodon variegatus
AATGGTCTTCATTTATAACCAATTAAGCCAAACCAAACCATGAAACACAAGAAATAAAATGCCAACAAAACCTGTTTATCTTTGAGAAAAATGTGAAAGCAACAAGACAGAAATATAGCATTGGTGTATTAATTAAAGATATGTCAAATATTATAACTACACACCTTAAAATAATATAGATTGCTGAATTTTCCTTAAAAAAGGAGAGAGGACAAAGTTTTGATTCATGTCCTAACCTGGGTTTATTATTATGCATTCATTTTGCAGGTTTTCAGCTTAGTTACAACATCTGGATAGTAGCTGCTAATTCTAATCCTTGAAGTTACTCCTACAGTCCTAAAATTAGATTGTTAAGTGTTCTTCTTAGTCTATGCGATGTGCTCTTATGAATAGTCAAACTGTCCAGTATGATAGGAAGAATAACAGCCTTGCTTAAGTATCTACCAATGAGGCTTGGTGGAAACTACTTAAATCTGAGGGAAAGTCTGTGGATGAACAGAGGTGGTGTTTTGAAACCAAGATTCCAGCAGCTCATGTTCATGGATGAGGAGACGGTTGTTCAGGCCTTAAACTAGGACAGACCAAAATACCGTATTCCTCATAATTCCCTATTCTAACTTTTTTAAAACAGCTTTTTTTTTTAAAAGATTTTATAGAAAATAGAATTAGTGCAAAGACAGCTTCTGAACAGGACATAAAAAGTAATAATTTGATTGTGGTGCATAGAATAGTATTTGATTGTTATATGAAGTACTATAGGCTTGTGTGTCATAATTTAAAATACTGTCGGTATATTAAATCCACAGGGTTGTAAAGGAGTCAGTACAAACTCAATAAAAAATATACATGACAGTCTTGTAAAATAGTAGTACAGTAACTAGTTGACAAGTTATGGGGGATTTCATTATTTGAATGAAAGATAAGATTAATCATGTGCACTTTCTGCGGTTGAATAGGTAAAGTGTTAGGTCTAAATACTTCTTAAATGATAGTCCATGGGAGTCATTGTAGTATGTATAATGAATGTAGGAGGTGACTTTGAACCTGCCTTTTTTTGCTCGCCTCTCCCTCTGCAACTTGCTCATTAACCTGTAGATAACCCTTGTCCACTTTGGAAGTTACTCTTCTAAATCACAAAAAAATGTCTTGATACCTGGATTGGATACCCACTGAAGCTGTTAATGTTTAAAACATGGAAGGAAGTTAATTATTTACTCTGTATAAATTAAGGTCAGATCAAATTGATCAGTCCCCTGCTCAGCTCACTTTGTTGTCTTTTAGATGTGTATCTGCTTAGGACTAAGAGGTATTGACAAGGGGAGTCTCTCCTCACTGACAAGCATTTTGGCGGAAGGCAAAGTGGTGTCAATCAGGCTAGAAGGAAAAATTTACCCTGACATGGGGTATGGGGGAAAAGGAGTTGAATATTGAGCTCTTTGCCAGTCAGTCAACATTAGAGGTCATAAAATGGTAGGCTGTATCCAAAAAACTAAGACTGGGAAAGTAGAATAGATTACAATAGAACAGAGTAGAAAAGAATAGTCCTTTTTTGTATCAAAGTGGGAAAAGTCAGGCTACCTAAAGAGTTAAATAAATGAGTGTATTGTGAGGGGTAATTAACAATATAACCAACATCGTTAAAAATAAGCATATTCATGTTGAAGACAATGAGAAATAGAAGACAGTAACTTAGATTAAGAAAATGCATATTTAAGTACAACAAACGAGCATTTACAAAACAGAAATTATGTTTGACCACAAGAGTCTATTGAGTGAATGTGCAGTTGAAGAAACAGTCATTTAAAAGGTTGATGAAAGATGCCTCTGACCAATTTAGTTTTAGAAAAACTGAAAAAATTATCGACTTGGTTTCTCTTAAAAAAAGAGAAATTCAGGAGTCTGGCATTTTATGTACACTGTTATCTGTGTACTCTTCTTTAAATAAAGTAAGAGAATAGTAAGAAGTTAAACAGGTGGTTGAAAAAAATATCATACCACGAAGCAATGCAGGATGAAACTCTGAAATTGTCAGGATCTTGGCACTGATGACTGGATTAATGGTTCATTCCATTCACTTGCTTAGCTCCACCCACTTACTCATTCCCACTCATCAAATCCAACTGTACCAGCTTCTATTTAAAGTGTTTGGTCCCAGCCATCAGTGCCAGATTATTCTAGC
>NW_015150662.1:590603-613018 GCF_000732505.1 Cyprinodon variegatus
CTGATGAAAGCAGAAATCCAAAGTCAATTTTAGATTTTTATTTAGATTAATAGTGGTTTTTATTAATATATCTATTTACTTGAAACATTATAGGAGGTTAGTTCTTGGCATTTTCTAGAGACTGCAGTTGAAAAAAATTGGCACTGTTGGTTTTATAGGGGATATCTCAAAGGTTATTTCATTCTGGTTAGCTAATACAGCAGAGGCCTCTTCAGCAATAAAGAATCCAATAGAAGGAAGGCTATTATTAGAAGCGTAGTAACATTTGCAGGGATGAAATCTGGGGCTTCATTCTCTGGTCACAGTTTAAAATCCCAATTAATGGACAGTCAGAGACCGAGACCACCAGTTCACGGCAGGAGGAATTCATTGCCTCACTTACTAGAGACCAGGAGGGGTTCAATACTGTAGCAAAAGCATAATGTTTGCACTGCAGCATCTCACACAGGCATGCTGGAATGATTAGACTGTAATTGTGAAAGCATTATAAACTGAAAAGATACTGTATTTTTATTGCTCTCATGTGAAGAGTAAAACGATGCAATGTTTTTTTTTTCTGTCAATATATTTTTTTTCTTATATTAAGCAAATAGTTGTAGGTGCTTCTGTCTTGGGCTTTGAAAGGAAATATTAAAAAATATTCAGATTCTTCTAGTTTTATTAATATTTATAAATATTCTAAGAGGCAGTAAAAAAAAAGCACAGTATTTTGCCAAGCATTTTATTTGAAGTTATTCTTGTGTTTGCTTTCTTTGTTCCTGTACTTTTATGGGAAAATAATTCCTTATCCAACTTATGTGTAAGTCTTTAACATAAATATCTGGTTATTTTTATCTGCACTTTACAAATAACTTGTCACGGATCATACTGTAGATATAAACAAAAGTAAAACTGGAAATAAAGATGTAAATTAGTAGTAATTGCACAATACAGTGTTGTTTCAAATTTTTGTTTACAAATGGTTCAGGTAAAATTGTTTCAGACAATATAAAGCAATTCTTCATTGTAAACCAAATTCGTAACTCCATTTACCCATTGCTACTGTAAGAAATTGTTCAAAACTTAGACAGAAATCTAAATCTCTCACTGAAGAAATTAAAGTTCCTTCAGTAGGTTCTGGAACACTGTACAGAGACACAAAAAAACGTTAGTCTCAAAAAAAAGATTTAGGAAAAAAGTGCACAGAGCGCCACTGACAATGCAGACATCCCAAGTTCTACATATTGATTTCAGGGAGATGCTCATCGAACCCCTCAAAACTCCCCCGAAGTAGTCGAAGTAGTTCTAATCCGCACATGTCGCACAAATTACTGTATTGCCTGCACACCTCACTCACATAAAAAAAAACACCCCGCATAGTCTAAAATCTGTGATAATTTATCCGACTCGCTGGCATCCGTGAACAACTATCTATATCAAGGAGACTCCCGGAACATCCGGGAAACTTGGTATATCTGACAATAATTCTTGTATACATGCAAGGCACATTGGTAGAGATGTTAAAGAAACACACCAAAAACAGTTGACATAACCACTGTCTAAGCCTGAAAACATGGAATTTCTGACTTTTCCGGTTCACAAAGATAGTTTATTTAACATACATATATATGTATATGTATATGTATATATATATATAAATATATATATATATATATATATATATATATATATATATATAGTTTTTTTTTCGTTTTTTTCCACAGAGAATTAAATATTTATAGAGAGATGATTCTACAACTCAGTTTACAGGGCATGATATTACTTGTTTTTGGTTTGTTTAATATGAGCAAGATGCAGATAATTTTATTTCTATTTAATTATATTTACAGTACATGAACAACTACTGAAACTATTTTCAGATTACACATAAATTAATTCATTAATTCTGTGGGGGAAAAACAATTACTTTAGGTTTAGGATTAGGATTCACTCGACGGTAACATCCTAATGAGCTTAGTGGCACAATCTGAAATTTTTTTTTTCATTGTCTAAATGACCATTTCAAACAAAATTACATCCTCCACCTCTAGAACAAACATTCTGGACGTCTAGAACTGTATTTCAGAACTCCATATTCCTAATATTACTGGTCAGCATTCATATTATTTTAATTATGAAAAAATGTTTTTCAGATAAATAGATTTTTAATCAAGCTGTCAGAGCGCCCACTTAAAATGTGTAAACATTTCTAGATGTATAAAACTTAGTTCTTAATAGTATAATTTTGTTTTTTGCTTTCTAAAATTCAGTTTCTGCTACAAAAATGTAATTTAGAAAATATATTATTACAGTTAGGTCTAGGAGTGTAATTTTGATCAGGAAGAATTTTATTTTAGTGATCTACAAATGGAACAACAGAGAGTTATTTTAATAAATGTAACACTGCCCACTTCCTATAAACTTACACTATAACTGGAGCAACATTCTTTTTTTCTTTCCTTCCTTCGTTATGTTCCTCTACTTCATAGCTGTAGTGCTGTTTTAAACACATACTCCTTTTTTGTTTTATTTTTTTACATTTAGGAATTAAAATTTCTAGTTCCAGTGGGGTGAAATAGCTGCTTACTGTTGCCTGTTGTCTTGGTGACTCGTCAAATCAGTGCTCCACTGATAATGGCTTTTCTTACTTGTTGCGCATGAGTTTAACTCTAAGTGGTCTTAGTTAAAATCTATTAAACTAATTGATAGCAGCCGTTGTGAAACCGAACGCTAGATCAATTTAAGGTTGCAGATTTGATCTGAATTTGTTACACCTGCTTCATGAAACTGACCCCTGTCCAGTCAACTAATGTGATGTAAACACAGCAGCACGGCAGCAAAAAGGGGTAACTTACAGAGAAATGTGCAGCTATGAATTATATTACAGACTCAGTTTAAATAAATGTGTGCTTTTGGTCTTCAAATAGGTGGAATCAGAGAGGACAAAAGGAATAAGCACAAAATACCTGAGTTGGTCTCTGTAAGTTTTGTGCAAGTAAAATGTAATTATAGTTAATTTAATTATAGACTGTAAAAAAAAAAATTAAATAGAAGAAATGCATATACAAATGGAGGTCTCCTGACTCTAAGGTTTATTTCATGTCTTGCTTTGAAGACACAATCACGCCATAGCCTGTTATCCCTGTGCCACAAACAAGCTTAAGGACATAAACTTTCACATGATGCCCCAGAGCTGGCAGCTGCTGGCCATCCCTGCTAATGCTGTCTACTTTGCTTGACAGATGATATGAGTACCAGGTTTGATAATTAAAATTCCTCTGTTCATCGGTGTCAAAGGTACTCATTCTTGCTTTGCAATCGTGTTGCATGTTGTTTTCCCTTTTTCCTTTGAAGCAAGTCATAATGATGTCCCCTACCTGTCAGCCTTATGGTGGTGAGATAAAGGAATGTGCTATTGCATTTATAACCGACAGTGGACAGATTATTCTGCCTGTGAGAACTACATTAAGGTATGCTGATGTACTTTGAAAAAAAGGAGCCTTGTGACCTCTGTGGGTTACTAACGACTTAATAAATGCAAAGACTCAGATTCAGTGGGTGCAGTTTTAAATTAATCTAAAATCATGAATAACTTATTTCCATTAATCTATTCTAAAATTCCATAAAAAAAGGGTTGCAGTTAGACTGCTTTCAAACAACGTTTTTTGTTGAGTTAGTGTCTGTCTTTCTGTCTGTTTGTGGATACCTTTATTTCCCGTTTTGCACTTTAGTCCTAGGAAAATTCTATTAAATGCTGGTGATGATATACATTGATTTAAGGAATCTCTAACATTAACTGGTGGCAGCAGAGAGTATTAGAAGTGACTATTGACAGCTTCAGCAACAGAACCAAGAAAGTCCAGGAGTATTAGACTAAAATAACGGGAAAGGTGAGCTATGCTTCGCTCACAGTCTCGATCTGCTGATCAAAAAAAGAAAGCAGAGTGAATGAAGAAGGTGAGAGCAGAACAAACACCAGAGGCTGCAGACACAAGCTGTACCTTAGCTACAGCTGTAAGTCACAATATTGGGCATAATTTGCTGCTTGACAGAGCATATACCGTATCTAAATTCTTCTAGATGAGATTTTATGGTGAGCAAGAGTTTAGTGAAATCAAATAATTACACTGATCTTAAAGATTTACAACAGCTGCAAATCTATTCAAAGGTATTCACCAAAGCTGATGGGACAGGAAAGCTTAGCATAAATCAGAGAAGCAGGGACCCATGGCACATTTAGGAACTGTGGAGCTAGTAGTAGTTCCAGGTCTTTCTTGAAAAACAGATCTTCTGTCTAAAGAAGATCTACCTAGTTAAATAAAGGTTATCTACATAACAGCTTTTATTTCCTATCCTAGACCATAGCACCATCCTGTCAGAGGAGAGGAGTCTGTGTGCAGCACGCCAGGTTTGGTATACTACACACACATATATATATATATGTATATATATATATATATATATATATATATAAACTTTTTCAAAGACAACTGCCACCCTGGAGTTTAGCATTTGAAGTTGTGTGAATACTTTGCAAAGGGCTGCTTAGGAGCATAAGCAAATTAAGTCACTGAAAAAAAGTTAACACTTTTAGCCATGGTTGGGATGTTTTTTAGGGAACAAGGCAGCTTTGCTATGAGACACTGAACATTTTATATACCCAAGGAGGAATTCATGACATCAAACAACTTGAGGCAGGAAAAAAGAAGAAACTGGATTACAGCTTCATATTGAATGCTCCTTTCACTCTTTGTTTCTGCATATCACACTTAGGCATTACTGTTTCATGAGTCCTACTTACAGTCTGATGCCTTCATACCTACCTTGTGTATTTATTCTCCTGGTTGTAAAGTATTTTGATGAAATACAAAAGAATATATCATCATCATGACGGCTTCATGACTGTATTGCTATATTAAAATAGCGGGTCTGAAAAATTGAACGAGAGCCAAGTCTTTTTGAAATGGGAGATAAAAATAATGTTTGTTTATAAAATCACAGTTCATTGAGAAATTACTTTGACTTAAGAAAACTGTGATTATAGACTTCTGATTGACTGAGCTGACAGAATAGGAAATAAGGAAGGATGGACTGAAACTGAATCTGTCACTTGGCTTTCAGTCTTATTAAAGGAACTAAATAAACAGTATAGCAGCCATCTAGATTACATCACTTTGACTCCCAGTTATGTAATTAAATTAACTGGACTGCTCCTAGCTATCAAAAGATCTGTAAATGATATAAGGGGCACATAGGTCTCAGATGATCTGTGCTGGAAGAATGAAATATGTTTCAATCTAATGCTGTAGATATGAACTAAAGATAGTCACGTTTACTGGCAGCTTTATATATAAAGGCTAATTTGCTTCTTCTGCAGTTCTGTGTGTAATAAGTGTCTTTCTAAGCTGAACGTTTTAAAGTGTTTTTAAGTTTTGTAGTAAATTGATTTTTTGTGTAAGGGAATATTAGTTTATAAAGATCTGTTTTTTAGTGTAAAGACTGCAACATTGTATATCAGATAGGTGTTGAAGAGAGTTATTAAAACAACTTTACTAAGAAAACAATTAATGGATAGGGATGCCGCTGGGGTTTGGTGGTCTTAACATGTCTGTTTGGAACATTTTATGGGCAGACCAGTTTTCTAAACTTTTGCCTGGATTAAATTAATTAAGTAAAATAATAATGAAGTGAACCAACTATAAAGAGGTAAGTAGAGAGAGGTCCCTGCAAAGATAAATCCTTCTAACTATTATTTTTTTCTTCTTTCAAACTACCGTAAATCCTCTAATATAGGATGGGGCCTTTATTTCACTCAGGAACATCTTGGTCCAGGCCATTATTGGAAGGAGGCCAGAATTAGAGGCAGGGCTCTATTTCTATTTGATCAAAACAGACTACTGTACCAGTGGAATGAATAAAATCAAGATTTTGTGTCTCTTTGAACCTATAAAATACTAGGTTTATTTATTGAAAAAGTACAATTACTATAACGGTATACAGAACATTATTCAGATATCTTCCAGCAGCTGGGATTTTTCTGCACGGCAATACTGGTTAAAAAAAAAGACACAGAATTGAATCTTGGCCAAACTAACTTGCGAGACAAAGTTTAAAAAAAAAAAAAAAATTTATGGAAACTGTTCTGCCATCACAGCAAAATTTTATTTGAGGCAGGCTAAGTGGAAGTAGGCTACCAGTATCATATATATTTCAAGGGAAATTCAGAACAATGAAGGCCAACAAAAATCTTTCATTTTAACACTGCCTGGTTACCACAGACCTACTGGTAATCACATTTGTCTTTCAGATCAGAACGACTGTGTAAGGCCACTACGATCTCTAAGTAAGGATGGGACTTCCGATGCTAATAGCTTCAATTCATTAGCAAACATTGCCCCCCTGTGGTACTTGTATGTTACTATCACAATTAGTCGAGGACTGCCCAGGAACATCCTTGGTTCTAATTATAGCCCCGGCCTGTATAAGAGTCCGGCCAGTATTTACCTCCGCCGACAGCGAGACAGGCCATTATTAGAGACCTGGCAGCTAATGGAATTCAGCCCAATATTAGAGGATTTACGGTATCTAGCTAATCATGGTTGTATGGGACTAGAGACTGTCCAACAGTCATTCATAAGGGACAGGTCCCAAATGGCTTCAGGGCTAGTCATACCTACTCAAACAATTCTATCCTTCATTCCTTGAAATAAATCATTATGTCCTTGATGTTTTTGTACTTGTAGATAGATTTGACTTATCAGACTTATATAACCTCCTTTTAAAATAGTAGAGCAAGATAACAACACTGTTGATAATGCTCTTAACTAGTCAGTGTTTAAAGCAAATATGAAACTTCCCCATAACCAGAGCTAGTTCATGCATGTTGAGACTAGATATATGCTTCATTGTTTAACAGGGACAAAAAAACAACAACAACACATTAGACCACCACATCCTAGAGAAGATTTAATATGTCAAAACCAGAATTTCAAAAAGAAAAAAAGGGAAAGAAAGTTTGAATTTTAATGACAATATGCCATTTTATCTGATAAACTTTTGTAAGTATAACCTAAGCTTTAAGTGTTCAAATTTGTCCTGTCTTCTCTTCCCCAATAACCAAAAGCAGACGGCTACCCTCCTTCTGCTGGAGGTTTCATCCAGCTGAAACGGAGTTTTGTGTACCCTTGTAGGCCAGTGAGGAAGCTTTCATGGTGCAAAACTGAGCCAAATCGGACACATTGTTTCAATTAATTTTACCCGTTAAATAAAGAATTAAGTCCCTGTTAAGTTTATGGCCCTGGACATCCTCGTCCAGCAGTTTACTTTGCAGAAGAAGATAGATGGAATAAGGTTAGACCACAATGTACAGTCAGTGGAGCAAAGGACCAAGTGATAGATGTGGAATTAGGGCAATTTATCAGCTGGTGGTTAGTTACACTGGTGATGGATGGAAATACACTGAAAGTTCAAAAATAAAATGCAACCTATATATAATGCAAATATTAGATACACATTGGAAGACTATAGTGCTACAAAGTCTGTACTTATTACACTATGAATGCCAGGAAATTGACATGAAAGTACAGACACCAACCGACTGCACTTCTTAATTAGTTATCCAGTGGGGGTATGTAAACTGGGACAAATCATCAATGCTAATGGGAAATGCTCTTTGATGCAATGCAACGTACAACTGCAACTTAAGGTATAACTTGCATAATAATACATCTTCCTGTAGCATGTGAGAAAAATCATTGTTTATGCTTCTGTGTCTCTAATAACACCCATTTCTACAAGCATACTCAAAACCCTAAAGAAAGTTTAAGGGAAGTAACAAAAAGGGCACATGCATTTCTAAAGGCTCACCCTGAGGGGCCATGAGGCAGATGGGCCTCAGAGGAGTGAAAATGAGCAGAATGTGATTGAGCGGAAAAAGTGTACAAAGACACTTAAAAGAGTGAGCAACATGGCAGCAGCATCAACGGGGTGGGATGTGAGATAAAAACACCATGAAAACGCTACATTAGTTTCCTCTAGTGCTGGTGGAGGCTGTAGCCATAATCATTTGCTAGTCTAATGGCAGCGAGGCAGTGATGAGAGTTAATGCATACTGTCACAGGAAATTAAAGAGAGGGGGGGGACATTTTGAGGCAAAATTCATTCAGTCCCCACCCCCTTTTTTAGGACTTCACTTGATTGATAGTCTCTAAATGTTGCTCTACATTTAGATGTAATCAGGACAGTCTTATCATAAAAGATGAAAGACCTCTCTATTCTGGGGTTCATTCCATTTATACTCAGCCACTTAATTTATCAGGGCGGTATCTGAGTACTGCCACAATGAGGAAACTGGCATAATCTAGAGTGCCATAACCAGTGGTTAGAATGCTGGCCATATGGGAGAGCAATGTAACATTTATGAATAATGTACCACGGATCCGATTGTGCTAGTGATCTTCACGTAGCGCATAGTGTATTAATTACATTCCAGCTGATTTTGACATATGTTCCTCAGATGGTCTGTGTAACTTCCAAGGCTCGACTTGATCAAATGTTTCATTTCACAGACATTACATCAAATCTGGTCTCAAGCCATAAATTCAATGGTTTGAGGGGTGTTAATAGTTCAGAAAAGAAGAAAAAATGAAAGAAAAATGATGAACTTGGTAGAATAGACTTTAAAATCTTTGACCATGACATCAATAGCATGTAGAGCACATAAGACTCATAGTGACAGATTTCTGGTTAGAGCTACTTTCACTCCTCCAATAAGATTTGTGTTTGAATCGATGAGCTTTGTTCTTATTACATTTTAGATGTAGATTGCTGTTTTTTGTCCATGCACACCATCTGATCTTGCATAAAGCCTCTAGACGAGTATGAAAAATCATCACTTTACTCTGTGTTAAATCAGAATCTCTTATTTATTTATTTTTTTTTATTTTTTTTTGTAGTGGAGAAACATTTGAAAAGGCCAAGAGATGAGAGGTTAGAAGAAACAAAAATTTTTATAGCTTTTTGTACACAGTGAATTTTGCCAAACCCAGGCAAAGCTCACTGAGTTTCTAAGAAGTAAACCTCAGCCTATGGAGGGAGTGGTAAGACAGGCCAATCAGTTGAATTCAGCAGAGGGTGTTGCACTGAATGGAAGATCCTACCCAGTCATACTCATAGCAGCCATCAGGAAGTATTTTTCGAAAAATCCCTTTAGTGACTAGATCTTCTGTTTCAGACATAGTATCATTGTGGTAACATCACAGCGATTAAGTCCAGTAAAATCAGTAATGTTCTCATTGGAGTAGCATTTCACTAATAAAGTCACATATTCTATGTCTCCGGCTTACAAGTAAAGCCACAGATTTTTTTCTGTGTTGTCAGGGAGGTGCAAATTTCTGCACAAAAGCTATAGGATTATTTCATTTGGATTTCCAAATAAAATGGGGGGTTAAGTTAGATTAAGGATAATTTGAAATTACTTTATTAGTAATGCATGTTGTGTGTTTATTGTAATTTATTTTCCGGTTTTCTTTGGATTTCATTGACTCCTAGCTGTTCCATATCAGATCAATGGCTAAATAAGGTGTTTTTCTAAAAGTAGAAAATGTTTTGCATTTTTAGGATGTATTTTACAACATACCGAAATTATTCAATTTTCCTGGTGTGTTTATTATGTAATTAGACTCAGTAATTAGACAAGAACAGACTAAAACCTTGCCTGTCAGGTTTCGGCAATTATGCTGAAATGAAAAAATGTGGCATTGTGAAATAATTGATTCCCTGAAAATGTTCCTTCTTTCAAGAACCTGTTCTGTTTTACTGCATTGTTTCAAGCCTTCAGTTTTCTGAAATTATTTTCATTTGCTCTGCTAGACATTAATAAAATATTCAACAATTCACTCAACAGTTATTTTCCTCTAAGCATTAGTGCCTTTAATGAAATCTTAACTACAAAATTTTCTCTGTAGAAAAAAAGTTTTTGAATTATGTTTTTAAAGCCTAAAAGAAAGCCTTCTTCTAGACCCTTATTTAACTCTCATCTTTTGTCTAGTTATTAGTACTAATATTAGAGTTATTATAAATTAAAAACATACAATGGTGTGTATGTTTAAACTCTAGTTTAACTGTTAACTTATTTTTCCATGGATTTAGTGTATATATCATCACATGTTACAGTTATTATCAAGAGAAATCAAATGGTGATAGGATAGGATCGGCACTGATGAATTAGAAGAACTCTTAGTTGCTGTATTTGCTTGGTTACATTTTTATTGTAATATTAAGGTAAATCTCAGATATCTACATTATAAATAGAAATTATTTTTGTCAAAATGTTGATTATTAAAGTCAGTTCACATTTAAAGGAATTCATATCTTGATTTGATTAATATAAGCAAATAATCATAGTACGTAAAAGCTGGGGAGTCAATGATGGATGGACTTCCAAATTGATCCTCCCAAGCCAACATAGCACCTCTCACAGTGCTGGCAAGATAAAAACATTAAAAAAAAAAAGAAAAAAAGAAAAGAAACTTCCTCACCCATCGCAATTGGTCTCTCTTTTTCCTCCAAGCTCTGGTCCTCTACCATAGGCCTTGGAACTTGAGGGTTTTGCGTAGTATCTCTGCAATTCCTAGAACTGAAACTTTTCTGGACCGAGATGTCTGACGTATTTCCAGGGATCTGCTGTAACCATTCCCCCAATTTGGGGGCGCTGCCCCGAGTGCCCCAACTATCACGGGTACCACTGATGCCTTTACCTTCCAAGTCTGATGTTGCAGTCACTTGGTATTGCTATTGCTATGTCAACCACAATTTTCACTATTTTCTTTTTTTCAGCTTCGCCAGTTTTTCAGTGTAGTCCCATTTCTCTGACTGTGACCAACTGCATGTGCTCTCTTCATACGCTGACATGGGAGCTGGCTTAGAGGTTGTCTGCCTAGCCATGTGTTTTCCGGACGGGGCCGCCTGTAGAGCAGATTGATCATTGCCTTTTGTATATCTGCTTTTTTTCTCTATGGCTTTTCTCTATGTCTGCTTCTGTCTCCAGCAGGCCAATCACACTGAGTCTGGTGCTGCTGGAGGTTGCTTCCAGTTAAAAGGGAGTTATTCCTCTCCTCTGTCACTACATGCATGCTTGAGTTGAGGGATTGCCTTTGAGGCAAAAAGTCAATGCAATGAACTGGTTTTCCTTAGATTGAAAACTTTTAATCAATTTGAGTGTAGGATCCGGTTGAATCATCTCTGTAAAGTGCCTTGAGATGTATTGCCATAATATAAATAAACTGAACCGAATATATATATATATATATATATATATATATATGTAAACAGTTTACATTTCAATCATTTGTTTTGCATTACAAAGAGTCTAGGAAGACTTGGATTTTTTCTTGTTTTGACAGGGAAAATTTTTTTATACGTAATGCTATACTCATACTTAAACAATACTTAATGGATAATATTAAAACTTTGTGACAAAATATATTGTTTTTCATATTCTGCCATTTGCAGTTTTTACCACATACCTCATAAATGGTTTATGTTCACTTTCAATCACAACAGTGGACCATCATTGTATAAAAGTATATCATAAAGTAGGATCATAATCTTAATGGTCGGTCTACACATGAGGTGCACTGTCTTGTTGAAATGACCTTATAATCAAACATTTTATTGTTTGGAAGGAAAATAAAAATAAAAATCAACAAGTTGATACCCCACAAAATTATGTGCTTTGTCCACTTCTTCTGTGCTCATTTAGATAACTACCCAGCAGACTAACATGCTCCTCTGCTGTAGCTCTTTCTTTAAACTATATACAAAAATGTCTTCACACAGAGACGAAAATCAGTGGGGTCTTACCTCCTGTAAAATGGTCTTGTCCACTTGTACGGCAAAATATTTGTCAAATGTTCAGTAAGTTGGTTTTGGAGGTCATCAGAGATGTCTGATATGTGCCTACCAACAGTGTCATTGAAAAGAGAGATGGTATTCATTGTCTTGGCAGTGTTCTTATCTAACACGATTGTGACTATGTCCAAAGCTGGCAGGAGTCCTAAGTCCTCCGTTATTGTGTGAGGTGCTTTTCATTTTGCAACGTGGGTTGTAACTTTGTATGAGGCAAGCAGTGCTTCTTTTATTTATTGATGATCACTGACAAAAAATAGTTGCCCTGTTAGTGATATTCTAAGAGTTTTCAAAGAAAGAAGGGGTGTAAAGGTGGCATGGTCCATTTTTTTTTTGGTTTCATGCTATCCACTGCCAGACTTTCTGGAAACGAAACAGCGGTTTTATGGTATGCTCTAATTTGATGTTTACCCCTGTTACCAGCCACTGATCATCCTTTGTTTACACCAACAGAAAATCTCTCTGTAATCAGCCATATTTGCACCGGTGCCCTGAACTACTTTTAATTTTTCTTCTTCTGTTGCTTTTACTTTGTGTTATTTTAGATGTAGCCTGCTGATTTGTTTGAGCACTTCTGAAACCTATTGACTGGAGCATTGTTTATGTTTCAAATATGAATAAAGAATGTTGAATTTTATGCATTTTTACCTCCACCAAGGATGTTATGTTTTTAGGAGACTTTGTGTGTGATTATTTTGTCTGGGCAGTTATAAATGGACTTTAATAAGACTTCATGGATTGCCAAGGAACAATCCATGAAATCTTGGTGATGATCCAGATCATAATCTAGAGACACAATTCTTTTTTTAAACAATTATTTAAACATTTTCCAACTTAGATGTTTTATGGAAGTATTTAATTAATTTAACCAACCTGTTTATTGCAGGGTGTAAAGAAAAGAAGATTTACATTTTCAAACAATTTTGACTTTCACCTTTGTTTTAGCCCTGGAGGGTGCTATATTTTGGAAGGTGATACAGAATGCTGTATTTCTGTACTCTCTAAAGAGCATGAACGAACAAGTAAAATCCTATGATGGGTATTTGATTCAAATCCACAAAACCTACATTCAACACACTGGCTTAAACTCAGATGGATATGCCTAAATAACTGGGTTGATTTCTTAATTTGGAGCTTTTTATGAATTAATTTTGTAAGTACATAGTGACAGAACAAAAGAGATTATGGGGAAATAATGCAATTGAGTAGGGTAATTGCTGTACACTGGTGTGTGTCTTTTTAACAAAAAGGCCCTTAAATAAAATAAATGTAAACACCCTTCATGCCGTTAAAATGCATTGTTGCATCTGATTCCACAGCAAATAGATTTCCCTGCCAAATGCATCTGCTTGAATATCAGGAAAACAAAAAAGACCAACAGCCCTTCATATTTTAATTACTCTTCACTATCAGCAGAATAAACATTTCTATGCTGACACCGAACATTTTCTACTCAGTAGAAAAGAGGAAATGCATGCCGCTGCCAGCAGCAGTAAAGTTAAATTAGCATCAATCTTTTCAGATTTAAATATTATCTGATAAATAACATTTCATAAAAACTTATTTTTTTAATATTGTTCTTCTCATACTGTGCCCTGCAGGGTGGTGAAAAAAGCTGACATCAGCATACAGATGACTAGAATTGAAGAGGAAGGCGTCTAATTATCTAAAAGATCAAATACTTTGCCCATCCCTGTGGGTAAATCATCGCTCAGAAGCTTCTGTCCTCCACAAAGAAAGAACAATGTTCGTCTTTGAGCTGACAAATCAAAGCCCGGCATGTTCTTTATTTTTGAGTTAAACATTTGAGGCACACGCTCTCAGAATAAGAAGTGTTCCAATTTTGTGTAACTTGTTATATTAAAGTATTGGGTTAATAATTATATAACATACATTTTTGATATTAAGTAGAGATTTAATTTAAGGTTTTCAATACTTTCAAAAAATATGCTCATACATTGTATTTACAGAGAGGAATAATAAGTATTTGACCACCCTGCTATTTTGCAAGTTCTCCCGCTTGGAAATCATGAAATTGTCATCATAAGTGCATGTCCACTGAGAGAGACATAATCTATAAAAAAAAATAAAAATCCAGAAATTCCAATGTACGATTTTACAATTATGAATTTGTATTATACAGCTGCAAATAAGTATTTGAACACCTGATAAAAGCAATATCTGTTACAGTAGCCTTTGTTTGCAATTCCAGAGGTCAAAAGTTTCCTGTAATTTTTCCACCAGGTTCTGTAAAACCTTAGTTTATTGGTCTGCTGGTATATTCCAAAAATCATGGTTTCATTGGCAGTTAGATAAAAACCATCAAGATTACCAAAAATAATGAATTGAAAAAAATTTCTGTAATTAATCTATGTAATGTGTTCAATAGAATTGAGTTACTGATAACAAACTTTTTCAATGCCCATTTTCATTAAGCATGTCTATTTGCTGTTTTTTAGTTCCCTCTACTTGAATGATTCTTATTAAATTTCTATATAGCTATAGTAACTGTTAAATATAAGGTCAACTTGTCTGCAATTTATCTCATAGAGATCATAACTGCATTAAAAGCATCATGGAGACAATGGAATTTAAAACATTACCAAGAACATTAAAACAACCAGATTCTGAAAGTAATATACACCTTTAAGCAAAGCAAACATAATTCAAAATAAAAAGCATATGGCCAACTAACAGGACCCTGCCAGCTTCCTAAACTGATTGGCTTTGCATGGGGAGCAATAAACAGAGAGGTAGCCAAGAAAGCCTTTTTTACTATGGATCAGCAGAGATCCTCAGTTAAGGTTTGTGACAGAACAATTATTGGCTATTCACAAAGATGGCCTTTATAGAAAAGTCTCAAGAAGAAACTCTTTGAAATAAAACAGAAGATGAGGTTTCTCTCCCATTTGCCAGAGCAAACCAAAGGCTGATGATATAATAATTGAACATTTTCATCAATATTCAGAAGTTATGCTTCAATACCTTCAGAATGTGAGAAAGTAAGTTTATAGTATTGAACAAACTACAATGGCATGATCAAGTAAAGTAACGCAAATGTGGAGAGCAGAATACATTTAAAGACATTTCTTTTCACATTTAAAAAAAAAAAGCATAAAGGCAAGAAAAGATTAGATTAGAATTATGTTTTAACATTTGTTTTATAAGAGCTGAGGGTTTCTGCATTTCCCCAGTCTTCCGTAAGTTTTTTTTTTGATATAAATAGAGCATAAAAACCAAATGCTACCTCTCCATATTTGATTCTAGTTTGTGTAATTCAGAGCATAATTGACCCATAGAACCTCTGAGTTCTAAAGCGCTGAATGATGCCCATTCTCTGACGGTATTTACTAACATAGATATTTTAAAATTAAATTACATAAGCTATGTGCTTATCAAAGCTGCTTCTTTTATACAGACATGGTTAGTTGAATAAAAATACCGGTAATGCAAAAGTGTTGCAAAAACTAAACAGAATTACTTTTTGTTTCAAATAACTACTCATTCTATATTTCTGTTCACTTTTTGTGTAAGTTAGCTAGAATGACCTTCCAATGCTGAAGGCTAAGATGACCTATGATCGCCAGAGGGAGGTTATAATTGCCTTATATCTTATATGATAATGCTTTAGTGGCGGGGGGGTGCAGGATAGTGCAGCGTGAGACTTGGGAAGAAGCATCTCCTTGCGGGGTGTAGAATTTTTAGATAAGTTGGAAAAACATTTAGTAGTTCTGCACCATTTTTTCTGGTCCCATAACAATGGCCAAGGGAGTTCTATCTGAGAAACATCCCTCTTCGTATTGAAGTGGGATGATCAAAATGATATTTGAAATAATATGAACTATTAACAAACAGTAAGAAACAATACTGTATTTCACTGTTGGACTAGCTCAGCTTAAACCCAGAAAGGTCTTAACCTTTGGAAAGGCCTGACCATTTGACTGATTTATTTGATTTTACAGGACAACAATTTTTGTTTGTAGATTCCAAAGGGTGGCAGAGACATACCCCAAAAACTTGTAATGTAATTACTGATACTTTCAGGGAATAAGGACCCAGAATTCAACCAGAACAAAGACACTTAAGTGTAAGACAGTTTAAACTGTGTAAAAAAGTGCAGCAGGTCGCACGATTATCATCAGCATCTCTGGAAGGAACCTCTGGAAGCAGAAACAAAAGGTGAGTGATGAACAAACTGTACGGTGTATATACATATTAGTGACCGCCACTAACATTCTCACAATCCAGGGTTTGGTGGGACCATTGAGCGTGGGCTCCAGCTGGCTGATAGGCATGCTAACGATCCCCAGTCTGATTAGGGGACCCATGAAAGGGGTTTTAGAGAGTACTCTGTGGTCAGGGGCAAGACAGGGGAACAGAACTGTGAAGACAATGGCTGGCATGAAGTCCAGGGCGAATTTCCAGAATCCGTAGTGAGAGATGAGATCCAGTGTCAGGTACAGGCAGCCTTAGAGATCTGACAGGGGTCAGGCTAGCTCAGATAATCAGGAGAAAGAACAGGTCAGGCAAACAGGCAGTCAATCAGATCAGGCAGGGGTCAGACAGGCCCGGGTATCAACAGACACAACAGGTCAGAGAAACACGCAGGCAGGAAGTCAGGAATAGAACACTGAAATAAATCTCAGCAATGGCTCGAAATAATCTGGGACTGATGTCTGGTCTGAACTGGTAGGTGCCGGTGGATAAAATGATTGGTAACGAGAGCAGTTTGGAGAGCAGACCAACATCAGTGACGAGATCATGAAAATTAGTTCTAGTATTTACTCAGGCGACTTGAACTCAAAAAATTAAGGCAAACATTTTATAATGTCATTTAAAAAAAACTTAACCTAGTCTTATTTACATTCTTTACAATTTTGTGCGACTTTTTGGTTGTTAACAAAACAGTACAATAAAATACATTGGAGGTTGTAATGGTGTGCAGTTAGAAAAATATTTGAAAAAAAATGAGATAGGAATACTTTTCAAAGGTAATATGCACATGCTCAGATGCCTTTAGACATTCAAGAGGCAACTAAGAACAAAGCAAAATCTGATTAGAAATGAATCGCAACCAGAACTTGAACAAATGCATTGCACGTAATTGTATGTGTAAAATTCAAATTTTCTGCTTAGAAGTGTACTTCTCATCTTAGCTGCTTGTATGCACTGTTCATGATCAAAGCCACACTACATTAAATTAGTTAGGTGGCAAGTAATCACTGTTAATCTTAGATTTTATATCAGCTCTAATAGAAAAAAATATCTATATCAAAAAGATTGTCTGGAATAAAAAAATGTAATAGCTGAGAGTTCAACTTAAACGGTTCAAACTGATGCTTGACAAAATGCTGTACAGACTCTATTTAAGTAGACTTTTTCTGTTAGTCTTTATGAGTTTGCTAATAATGTATTAAATTTAAAATATATATGGCTATCTCTACTGCTGACTCCAGTGAGGAAAAAGTCTCTGCATCTGCTACCAATACTATTTACCACTTTTTTCTAAATAAAAAAATCTAGTGACTTTCTTTCTTCTACCTTTTAATAGTTCCACACTTTGAGTCACACATGCATTATAACAACTCTGAAAATTCCCCGAAAAAGACGTTTCTGTTTTGTTTTGTTTGAACTGACCATCTCTTTATCTTCAGACAGTAGAAAGCTCACAAACTGAATGTGAAAGTAATTAACTTGCTTTATGGGATGTTTTTATTTTCCTATTGCAACTAATACACTCATTAAACTAAAGTTTACAGTCTTCACAGGAAACTAAGGATGTTGCGCATGGATCAATGCACTGCTGAGATTAAGAAAGAGGCAAAGCAAATGATTGTGCACAGATTTACAATTTTATTAAGCATCCCAAGTAGAGTCCCTGACTGTGATCGAACACTTTGCTTCTCACAGAGTCAGTTACGCAATACTAGACACTGCCACAAACCAAAGCAGATGAAAAATAATGCTTTTTACTGTTAAATATGAGGGAAAATCATCTGTGCATCCGGCTCCCTTCTCACATGAAGTGGTTGTTGCAGTGTATGTCCCAGTAGTTTGAAAATGTCCCAATAATTCATTTCACAGTTCTATGAAAGCACTCAGCCACAAAATGAAGTTAGATTGATTATGTAGTTCCTTTATCTAAAATGAAAATAAAAAATGCGAAGTAAATCATTCTTATTATGCTAATGAAAACTGCTGAATGAAACCAGTGCTGGATTACAATGCAGATCATAACAGCATGAGCTGAATTGAACCACCCTTGGAATATTAACTGCTCATCCTTGCTATCCAAAGTTTCTTTGCTAGCCTTAAAAGGGGTATGGGATTCATATTAGTGAAGAATTCAAAGATAAACAATAAAAAACAATAAAAAACTGTACTGTAAAGTGTTTTAACAATATAAAACATAACACCAACAAAATATAGCACACAAATGCAATGAGCAAATAGGGGGACACAAGGAAATAAAAAATATCTATCTGTTACGCAACATGCAAAAAAGAAAAAAAAGATTGAAGATGCAAGTTTTCCATAGCTTTTATGGAGTTGTATTCAGCGGGTAGTTGATCCTCCCTGCTTGCATCTGGGAATAAAGGAAACAACTTCCCATGATTTGATAAATAAGGCGTTTTATTTGCCATGCCAGAATTTAGGCATGTCAGTGGTTTTTTAAATAAAGTTGGTATGAAAAGCTATGACAGGATTTTGAGATTAGAGTGGTTTTTAATACATACAGGTCTCATGAAAGGCTGGTTTATACTCAGAAACCAGGTTGTGTGCGTGTGTGTCGCCTCTTCCGCAGACATTGCTGCACCTCTCCAAACCTGTAGATGACCGCAGACAGTGCAGCAGACAGGAGGCCTCTGATTGGTCAAACCTACATCCGCTCTACACTATGCGTATTTACTGTTTGGTACCTCAATGGCTCGTTTTGTTTGTATGACCGCCATTGTGGAAAACGACTTTTTTAGATGGACCAGCTAGAAAAGCTAGGTGTGCAAGATCGCTGGGACCCTTTTTCCACCTGGATCCCCGCTCTTTTTCGCCCTCATGCCCCTACCGTTATCGCACAAACTTGCCCCTTGCGTTTTTCCACTTCCTCACCGCCTCGGCTGTATCTAGACCCAGGACTGTCCCTTTTGCGTTGTTGCTTGAAATAACTTTGGGCATAAATCAAAAATATCTGCTTCATACCTGCGACAAGCTCACTGTGGCACACTGCTGTGGTAGTATAACCACCCCTTCAGTCTTAGCCAGTCTTGGGATAGATGTTACCTTTAATTGTAAGAATAAAGAGAATCTGAATGTATACTAAATAAAGATGGGAAAAGAGCTTTAGTCCTTATGCCCTTTCACCTAAACCTTACTTTGGACATCTTCCCTTTCTTGAGGATATTTAGCTTAGGTCTTCGCTGAAAGAAAAATTTGCAAATAAGTGATTTTGGCACTGATTACCAGATTTGGCTCTTTTCTCCCATCTGCTTAGCTCTGCCCAGTGCTCATTGGCTCTCATCAGATCCACCTGTTCCTGCCTTCTATTTAAGCTGCCTGTTCCTAGCCATCGGTGCCAGATTTTTCGAGCCGAGTGTGAGATTTTTCTTGCCTTTCTGTGAGTTTCTGAATTATTTGATCCCGACTATTTTCTGTCCCTTGACTTCTGAGTTTTTGTTGTCCCTGTTCTGCTCTTTTGGCCTGATCTGTTTCCAGACTGTTACCTAGTTTCTGACTGTTAACGACCTTGGACCGGTCTTCTGACCCCGGCTTGGAAATCCCTTCAGCGCTTCTTTAGACTTCTGATCTTCTGGCATAGGGACCTGTTCCTGCTTTGACTCTGCCTTTGAATAATCCCTCCGGATCATTCTGCTCCTCTGCATGCTCTGGCTTCGCCTTTTTTTTGCTGCACTTCTCTCCTGGAACTCTGAAAATGGCTTTTGCCACAAGCTATGGAAAAACCGTTGCTCTTGACTTCACTTTGCCTGGTTGTTGACTCACATGCTCATTATTGTTTCCCATCTGAATCCTGAAGTCACTAACCTGAGTTCCCAACTCTACAGAGTATCCAGTGAATCTGCCCCAGTTGATGAGCAGCCACACGCTTACTTTTTAATAAATGCTTTTTTTGGAATCCCCCCTGTCTGGGTCCTACATTCTGAGCTTCTCACAATAAGATTTTTACTGCTGACTTCATAGATCCCAAATGTAAGAAATGTGTTATTGTTTTAGTATTGACACAAAAAGAAAAACTGTCCTCAAAGGCTGAAAACCACTGGATCCAATTTGGCATCCAATCTGACAGAAAATTGGGTCACAAGATGTCTCTAGCAATTAGAACACATTAAAGTGAACAAGCAAAATAGACCAGAGGCAATGAGTCAGAAAGGAAGTCAGACAAGATGGCGAAGTAAAACACAACTGCAATGGGATAACTGGGAATTAAAATAGTCAAATTGTGGCACAAACTAATACCTGCTAAAAACTGCGTGTTTACCTATGGTAGGAGTAAGGGCTGGGTGATAAAAGAATAAAGATATGTATTGTAAATAACATTTAATAAAATGTTTTTTTATTGTGTCACATACCATGGAAATTAAACAACACTGATTTATTTTTTTCCCTACATTGCAGGACATTGCCATAGCAATACTAAAACCACATATTGTGCAGCTGTAATTGTGATGCATCTCTCAAGAATGAAAATATTTCCATGCTTCCTGTAGTAATGGGTATTTTAATTACTGGTCTGAAACATTTCTAAACATTTCTATTTTTAACAAGGACATAAAATAAATACTAAAACCTCATTACATAAGAATAAAAAAAAGTATGAAAGACAAGGATATAAAGATAATTACTTTAAAAGGTTGACACAAGAATAGAAACAATATACGCTGTAAATAACCTCCACGCTTTAATTTATGCTGTTGCTGTTATTTTTTTCATTCTCTTTCTCCTGGTAGATGAAGACATTTGACTATGGTCATGGTTTTGGTTCTGTTTAAGTTTTCTTTTTGAGTTGTTTTCCGGTTGTATTTGAGTTCATACACTATATTTTTTTGTTTGCCCCCTGTTGCCCTCTTGTGTCAATGTCCTTCCTCTAGCTCCCTACTAGATTCTTCTGCCCACACCTGTTCCTTGTCGGCTAATTAGTCCTCCTATTGTTTCTGTCTCCATATTTACTGTACACCTCCTGTTCAGTCACTGTTTGCTGGTTCCTCATCATTTCTTTGCTCTTCATTTGTGTTTGCCCTGACAAAATGATTGGGATTTCATGTTGGAGCAACACAAAGTAATCTCTTTTCTGTCATCTTAACGCATCTCTTCTTAATCTCTTTACTACTTTGGTTTTTATAATTTTTTCTAGCATTCATTGGCTAGTTTACTTTCAGTTATATTTTAGACTTAACTGTCACGTGACTGCTGCTACTGCCATCTGGTGGAATGATAGCGCTCTCATAGTCTTCCTATTCCCCTCATTTTTCAGTATCACCTCAACCATCACCATTGCCATGCAGTGCACTATTGCAAGCATTATTGCATCAAATTATCATTTGCAACATATCAGATTATGGTGACTTAATTCATATGTATGCATGTTGACACTGGTTGCACAGGGTAGCATTACATTTCAGCACTGGTCTAGGAATCCTAACTGGTCTAGGAGTCCTAACTCACCATTGTCTTCTGTAAACTCATGTTGATTGGATTGCCTTGTATTGCCTTGCCTTGCCAACCTGGTATGTTTTTATTTATAAAGCCATCTAGGGTTTAATTGAACTTTATTGAACTGTATTGATCTGACATTGGAGAAATTTACCTCTGCATTTAACCCATTCCCTTGGGGAGAATGGGCTGCAACTGTGCAATGATCAGGGAGCAATCGGGGGATAAGGGTCTTGCTCAGGGACCTAGAGTTGCAGTCTGTGGGAGTGGGACTCAAACTCAGAACCTCAGTATTCCAAGCTCTATGCCCTAACCACTAGGCCACCACTCCCAGTGTTTACTGTCCCCTTATCTCATGTCTGTACCTAAGGTCATACTGAGACTGGCAAAAAGCTGTCCAGTTTACTGCTTCAGATAAGAATCAACTGTGGAATTACGTACGTTGAAGGAATTGTTAATTGTGAATTGTTAATGTCTTTGTTTAATGTCTAAATAATGAATATTAATAGGTTTTTATATTCGTAGTCTTCATTTGTAATTGTTGGTATGCTATTAGGTTTACCCAGGTCCCTCTTGTAAAAGAGATTTGTAATCTTAATGAGACATACCTGGTTTAATAAAGGTTAGAAAAACAAACTTCCCCACATCATTGCAGGCACATTACTTAGCATAGCATCAGCTTAGCCATTACACAGGGCAGCAGATGCTGACAAACTGTTCCCTCTCTGTTTGAGATATTTACTTTAGTTTAGGGCTGTTGTTCCAAAACACTTTCAGGTTTAATTAACTCTCAAATGGGTTGGAATCTTTTACAATTATGTTTACACTGCTGACCCCTTCAGTTTAGCAGATGCAGCTCGTCCTCA
>NW_015150662.1:613028-614178 GCF_000732505.1 Cyprinodon variegatus
CTCCCGCTCCTGCTTCACTCCCATTCTTGTTTTCTTTTTTTTTGAGCGCGGATGAAAAACTCAGAGTGGAAGCACTGTTGGTTTTTGGGTCGTGTAGTTTTTTTTGACTCGCATTATAGTGTAGGCTTCAAGGAAAAAAACTACAAAATGGCGACGCCAGTACTGGATTTTTTTTCTTTCTATTTTATTTTATTTTTTGGCATCGATCCTAGTTTTTTTTAGTTATTATTGGTTTGCTCCCGCTCCGGTCTGCTCCCATTAATGTTTAATCCTGTACCGTCCCAATCACATGATAGTTACTAATACTGACTCCCATCCCACGGGAATCCCACGGGAATCCCGTGACCCGTGGGATTCCCGAAAAAATGTCAGTCTCTAATGCGTGTGTGTCGCAGTTAACACAGATATGCCCCCCGCCTCTTCCGCATACATTGCTGCACCTATCCAAAACTGTAGGTAACTCTTTCTGCGAGTTTCTGAATTATTCAATCCCGACTATTTTCTGTCCCCGGACTTTTTTTGTTGTCCCTGTTCTTCTCTTTTTGCCTGATCTGTTTCTGTTACCTAGTTTCTGACTGTTAACGACCTTGGAGCGGTCTTCTGACCCCGGCTTGGAAATCCCTTCAGCGCTTCTTTGGACTTCTGATCTTCTGGCATAGGGATCTGTTCCTGCATCGACTCTGCCTTTGAATAATCTCTCCAGATCCTTCTGCTCCTCTGCGTGCTCTGGATTCGCCTTTTCTTTGCTGCACTTCTCTCCTGGAACTCTGAAAATGGCTTCTGCCATAAGCTATGGAAAAACCGTTGCTCTTGACTTCACTCCTTCTTCTGGGCTCAGACGGAATTTTGCCTGGTTAATGACTCATATGCTCATTATTGTTTCCCATCTGAATTCTGAAGTCACTAACCTGAGTTCCCAACTCTACAGAGTATCCAGTGAACCTGCCCCAGCTAACGAGGAGCAGCACGCTTACTTTTCAATAAATGCTTTTTTTGGAATCCCCCCTGTCTGGGTCCTACATTCTGAGCTTCTGACAATAAGATTTTTACTGCTAACTTCATAGATCCCAAATGTAAGAAATGTGTTATTGTTTTAGTATTGACACAAAAAGAAAAACTGTCCTCAAAGCCTGAAAACCACTGGATCCAA
>NW_015150662.1:616807-620504 GCF_000732505.1 Cyprinodon variegatus
AATAACTTCTTGTTTTATTCTTGGCAGTCGGAAGCATAAAGTTTAGTCATCTATGTTTTCTTCAAGACATGTCTTTAGTTTATGTAACAGATTAGTTTTATACATAAATTTAGCTGAGTATTATCAGCATTATAGTGAAAGTTATCCTATCCTATTTGATAATTCCACCAATGGGGAGAATATATATAGTGAAGAGATGTGACCCTTGAACTGATCCCTTGTAGTACTCCACAACTTACCTTGGAGCATGAGAAAGACTTATCATTATCATGAACAAACTGAAATGTGAGAGAAACATAAGATTTAAACCAGCCCAGGATTGTCCCTTTAATTCCTACATAAGCTGCATAAGCTTTTCTATAATAATATTGTGAATCCTGCATCACTGAGATCTAACAAGTCAAGTACAGATACAAGTACAATATCTGAGGCCATGAGAACATCTTAAGTGACTTCTATCAGTGCTGTTTCATTAATATGATGAGCTCTAAATCCTGACTAAATCCTGTAAATGTTATTACATTATAATTGGTCAGACACTTGATTAGCAACTTTTTTCTCAAAATGTTTAGATAAGAAAGGAAGATCAGATATAGGTCTATAATTCATCAAGTCATTTGGAACGAGAGAAGGTTTCTTGACTTCCTTTAAAAACCAGTGGTAAATATCCTTTTTTTAGGGCTAGATTAATCATGTCTGAAGTGGAGGTGAAAATCCCTTTCTACAAAAACTATCTGGTTCTTTGTAATTGACAAAAGCACTAAAACATTTACAGGAGGTACAATAATTTTCAATAAATATGAATATTAATGAAAAAAGTATTTATCTTATCTCTATTTACTTTGTGGATTAACTAACTGAACAAACATGTATTATTAATTGAAGACATCTATTTCAACAAATTAAAGACATTGTTCATGTACAACTCATAAAAAAAAAAATTGAAAAAAAATTGTAAATCACTATTAGGTTCATCACATTGTGACACGACAGGGAGCTATCAGGTGATTTCATGAAAACCTTAACCTCTTAGCTAAAGTGTTTTCCTTATACTATTTGGATTTTTCTGCATAGAGCACTTGTCATGCAGAGAATTGCCATTTTGTAACTCTATTATTTAAGACTTTTAATCTTGGCCTCACACAGTTTAGTTGTAATAGCTGTCAAGCTCTTTAAGTCCATGGGTGGGAGAAATGTGCTTTTTGCACACTAATCTTCTATAAAATGTACTTTTTAAGTGCTAATCTTTCATTCATTTGCACTTCCAACTGTGGCCAGAAAAAGAACCACTGGAAGAGTAATTTATTGGAAATATAGTCTTTTTAATAATGCATATTTGAGTAGATAACATAAATAAATTTGACAGATGAATAAAATGTATAACATGAGTGTAAACAGACTATTGATGCAATACTGTGAACATGTGCTTTAAAATCCCATGATAGCCTGAACCAATTGATAAAAGAAAAATCCAAAATCTAAATCAATCCCAATTTGCCTGCAATCTGCCTTCTTCAGCTAACTGAGATTGGAAAGAATTTGGAGGAATAATCAAGCCATCTCGAACACTATTTTTATGTGATCAAAATATGTCCTTGAGTGAAAAAAAGCTTCTCTTTTAAAATTTTGACTCATCCCAGAGGATAATGAAAAGCAGCAGTGAAAAGGGTCTCATGCCATCAGTAGAGCATAGGTTCATCTGCAGTCATTCACAAGGTTATTCTCATGTGATAGACTTGTGGACGTGTCATTCATAAAACTTATTTAATTTCCAGAGATATTCATCTATGTTAAAAGCTTTCATTGAATTGTAATTAGTTCTACATGAAATAACAAAAGACATGGTTACTTTAGTCATACATATTCATAACGCTCAGCAAGGAGAAGTAAGAGGTAAATAAACCACAGTGGAAAAATAATTGGCTAGAAAGGAAAAGCAAGAAAAAACATACACCAACTTTTGAATATTAACCCGGAGAAACAACAGAGCAGGATGATTATAAAGAACACGTTGCTTCCATACCAAAAAAATATTCTGAGACTTTATATCCAACTGTAATGAAATTGTAGTGTTCAAGTTGGTGCTTATTGGCTTTCTTTTAGAAGATCAGCATTTATTAAATTGAAAAGTACATCAGCGTGGAAAAAAACTTTTATAACATTAAATATTAAAAAGTTTTAGAGGTCTTATTCAGCATCTTTAGAGGAAGAAAAGTGGCATCAAAGTACCTCTGATATGATCTCATCTCTGGTAGCTTATTAACCCCAGAGGGGTTACAATCACAAACATTCAGGGGTGGCCTGAATCAGCTGGGCTCAGAAAATGTTACCTCCTGTCACTCTATGATTTCTATATATAATTGATATAGTAAAGTAGGTTAACCTGATTTGGTCAGTCAATAGGACAGGACTTCCTTCTTAATATATGGGAACAGCTTAAAACATATGAGTGTGCCTGTTTGTGATTTAATCTTATCTAGATCCAGGTGGTTTGCAGCAGCTTCAAAGGTTTTTCATGCATTATTTTTCTGACATTTCCTATGAAAATTATATCAGAAAGCATCCATTAAACCGCCGCTTTCTATTATGTCGTCTAATTAAGAGCAAAACACCTTTGTTTTTTGTTGAAATTTATTATTATAATAATTACATTAAGAAGTGATATATGCCATATCCCTCTGGCTTTATATACAGACAATTTTGATATTTTTCCAAATCCAAAACAATTAATACTTTTAATAATAATTATTAGTAAAGATGGTTTTATGTAGATATTAGAAGGAAAAATATTTTATTCCATTCCATCCATTTTCCTTCACGCTAATTGGGGTCGCAAGGGGTGCTGGTGCCTATCTTCTGCTGTCTATGGGCGAGAGGCTGGTCACCAGTCCATCGCGGGGCAACACAGAAACAAACAGGACAAACCACAATTCATGCAAACACTCACACCTGAGGAGAATTTAGAAAAGCCAATAACCTGTTATTAAGTCATGTTTTTTGACTGTCGGAGGGAGCCAGGGTACCTGGAGAGACCCCATGCAAGCTCAGGAAGAACATGCAAACTCAATGCAGAAAGACCCCGAGCCGAGAATCAAACCCGGAACCTTCTTGCTGAAAGGCAGCAGTGCCCCACTTAGCAACCCGGGAAATATTTTAATACTTCTTAAATATTTTTCACATACTTAGGGACTGGTAACTGTTTTCAGTTTGCTAAAAGCTCTTTAAGAAACAAATCGAGCTGATGGTCCACCAAAAACAGACCAACACTAGTTATGCAACCAGAGCATTAACGTAATAATGCTGATCAAGGTATAGTCATGTGCATTCTGTTGCTACATGTATATTCTGCAATTCATTGACTGCGTGCACTTTGTTAGGTTCCTTTAGATAGAAAAATGTGTATGATTTAAAATACACAGAAAATACAAAGAAAATCAACAAAGTCCATTGAGATGGTATGCATTGTAAATTAGCACTATACAAATAAAATGCATTTAACCAAAATCAAGAACTAAATTAAACTCAGAAACCTTGAGAAATCTTCATGGATGGTCTCCATCCAACCAGAATGAGATTAAGCTTTTGAGAAAAAAAAGAATGAGAACTAAATTCAGAATCTCTATTTTTGCTTGTTGTATTTATATGTATTGGTTTTATCTATCTATCTATCTATCTATCTATCTATCTATCTATCTAT
>NW_015150662.1:620826-655717 GCF_000732505.1 Cyprinodon variegatus
TACATTTCTTCCACTGACAGAATAGCTACCTGCTTGCAGGGCCATAGCCATCAGTTGACCTGTAACACTCTACAGGCACAGTCACTTATATAACAGCCCCATATGTTTGTCTACAGCAGTGTCCCCTGCACGGAATAAGCAAAGCCATAAAATAGCTTGTTCAAGGCAGCCCACAACTGGGAGATGAATGTACTTGTGTGCCATCTGGGAGTACCTTAAGCTATGTTTAAAAATTAACCAATCTCAAATGCCAATTTAATGTTATATACTTATTTAAAGTTTTGCATGAACAAACTTGCCTCTTAAAAAAGGTTTACTCAAAAAAGATTTTTGCTTAAATACAAGTGCTTCAGTTTAAAAGGAAAAAAGTGTCACCTTTAAGGAAGTCAATTGGTAACAATAATTCAGTCTAAGAAGGGAGAAATTACATTTGATAAAAGCAGGCATTTGAAAGAATTTCTTGAACTACTTGCTATATAAATGTCATAGACTTCTAACCCACCACATTCTTGTATTTTTTGCTGTTAGAAAAATCTTTTAAAAATGCCAGTCCAACAAAAAACTTAAAGATTACACTTACATGTTAAAAGGGCAAGACGTAAACTGAATTATGTGACTTCTCTGATTACAAACACCTTAAGATTGGGCACTGAGCATCTCAAAGAAGTGCAATTATTTGTCAATCCAAAAGGTTTACTGTCTGGGTGTTACTGATCCCCCAGTTACTTCTAGCGTTTATCGATTGAAGCTACAGACAACGTGAAGTCAATGTGTGAGAGCATTAAAGCCATTGCAGTTTCATTGATCCTCTATTGCGTTTCACAAAATGGTTACAGGAAGGGAATCAAAGCAAAAAAAAAAAAGTAGAGCTTATGCTTTCATGTAAAAGCAGCAAAATTATTCTTGGGGAGAGAGACTATTTGGGTTTTTCATCTTTGTAGAAAACACCTAACACTATCTGCAGATTGGATTACAGTCATGAAAGATTTTTTTATGTGTTAGGTGATAAATTGTTCTTAAAGTTGTGTATCATGGCATGCATTTTTCTATTAAACCAAGCATTTAAATATTTGTTAAAAAGCTCTACCTGTGCTTGTGAAAGTTCTGATGGGAATCAAGCTTATAGATAAAGCGCACTATACCTCCTCTGTTGTTCATGTCATACTGTAGCGAACATTCTGTTTCCCTAATAGCATGTATTTCTCCATTGTACATTGGAAACCTGCCTAAGATGCTAACCCTGTTACCTGTCAGCTTGATCCAGAAACTGCCCACTCACAATAAGGCAAAGCTAGCCACGATGCGGCAACCGCATATCCTCCTCCTTTAATGCATGCATGTGCAGAAAGAGCAGAAGGCTCAATTCACTCTGTAAAAAGGTACTGAATAAAGGTAAAAAGCACTTACAGCACCGTCACAGTTTAAAAGCTTTTTGATGTACCTGAGAAGTAACATACATGTTTATGTAATGTGGCAATAATGGCAGCTGCTTTTGTTGCAACCTTCATTACTGACAGTAAATTGAAGCCATATCTACAGGGCATACAAGAATTACAAGCTCAAACTTGAGAGCTTGAGTGCTTCAGAAAAAGTGGGTATTTCTGCAACATTTTAGTTTATAAAGTCCTACAAGCTGAATCTTTACAAGACAAACTTTTTCTGTAGCAAAAGAGAATTGTTTTTTCAATGGAATAAAATATATAAAATAAAAATTTTTATTAAAGGAATAAAATTTTCAAATGTTGTTTTATCTGTTGTAAAAGTAAACTTATTTCAAAGGTTTCTGGTTTGCTTTAAATCATCATCCTGATTCATAATCCAAGTTTTCTTGAGTTTAAGATCAAAAACCTATGGCTGAATGTTCTGGTTCATGATTTTCCTTAGAGAGTTTAATTCATAGATACATAGGTACATTACTGTTTGCAGTAATTTATGTGAATTCCTCCTATTTGTTACTTTTGTTTATTGATCTGGGACATAAATCACCCTGCTGTTCAGCCAGGAGAGGAATGTGATGGTGAGGAAACATTTAAATTGTGTGCAACATTTGAATCAGGGATGTACGATAATATCGGTTACGGACAATTATCGCCAATAATGGACAATTGTGAATTCATGTAGATACTCCCAATCATTTAAATTTCACCAATTATAAGGACCGATAATTAACTTTTTGATTCAGGAGCTTTTGCTCTGTGGTTTTCCTTCTAACCATCCTCTCCTCTGCTCCCCCGTGCCATACTGCAAGCTTCTGTCACATCTAGTGATGACATAATTCTGTGGTTGCATTAGGAAGACTAAAACAACATGGCGCTGCTGTCCCCCTTGTGGGCTCACTTCAGCATCTCAGAGACAAATGATTTACTCAGTTTGCAACACATGTTCAGCACAAGTGCCAAAAGGGGGAAAAGGAAAGACCAGCTATAACACCACAAATCTTAAAAGTCATTTAAAATCCATCATCACAACAGAATGTGTAAAGAATATGAAGCTGCCAACTGAGGCTAACCCACCGAACCACCCATGCACAATGCAAACAAACCTTACAAACAAACAGGAAGTGTTACTTTTGTCTGTAAAAAAGTATATTGCTATTTTTTTCCTTAGAGATGAAGGTTTATATTAATACGGATTGCGCTATATTTTAAAAATAAACAGCAAACCTTTATACAGTTTGCAAAACTAAACAAAGCAACCATTTGCACACCGTTTGTAGACAAATCATATATTCTTATGAAGAGTTACTATTTTCTGTTTCTGAGGAAATGCATTGTTGCATCATTAAGTTACTGTTATGTATTGACATTTTTTGCAGTTCTAATCACCTTTTATTGTCAGATTGTCAGAGGATGCCATTTATGTCATGAAGCAGGACAGAAGGACCCAGTAAAGTATTTAAAGTATTTCTGATTAATCAAGGTGATACAGACAGTGGCAACTTAAATCGCTGGTTGGAAAAAAGCACAGGTTAGCAACCATGATAATCTGACGGAGGATGATTATCCATATGAGTCACTGGCCTGGTTTAACAGTTCAGTCCATCATCAGAGAACAACGTAGGATCAAGCAGGGGCTGCCAACGAGATGTGGTGGGTGTCGCCCAGAGTGTACCAGATTCCGCAGCCCCGTAAAACAAGCAGGAGTCCGAGCCAGGTCAGCGAAACAGATCAGAACAAAGCTCAGAGGTCTGGAGCCCAGTCAGGGAGAATTGGAACAGGCTGGTTTAGGGTTCCAGGGGTCCACAGATAGTTCAGGCAGAACGTTCAGACAGGAACAGGGCAAGCTCAGTGTCTAAGAGGCAGATCAGGATCAGGAAATCAGAAACACTTAACGTTAAAAACTCTCTCTCCACTGGTCCCCGAGAACAAGCACTAGAACATGTGCAATGGCATCAATAATCTGACAACGATGGCTGGGACTGAGCCATATAAATAGAAGCAGCAGTGTTTGTATACGTAGTTAATGGGTTGATATTAACAATTATGCTGCAAGTTTAATTTGGTGAAATCAAAGTCAAACATTGATCATTAATTTACTTGTATATTTTTCACCTTTGATATTTAGAAAACTAATTATCGGTTTATTATCACTTATTGGCTACAAGAAATTGGAAATTATCAGTTAATATAGATTGTGAAAAACCATTATAATGCATCTCTAATTTGATTTTAAGCTTTTTTATTATTTGTGTCGGGGCATGTAATTGCCAGTCAATTTTATACTTCGGTTTCATATCTGATGAAGTCAAACTTTGATCGAATTTTCATATGAAATGACAAGAACTGTCTAAGAGGAATTAGGATAAATTTGGATTCAGTTCTCCACTTAGTAGCCAGATACTCCATGTTAAACTTAAATGGGGTATGTGGGTGCCGAATAAGGATTCTTCTAAATGACCTTTGGGCTTGATAAATTAAACATTTCTTTGAATACACAATAGAGGAACAATTTCAGTGCTCTTTGGCATTTGAGCTACATTAAAATTAGACCTGCATGAAATGCTAATAATATGGACTAATTAAACCTTGATTATTCTACTCTGATTAAAGATCTTTTAAACTACTGTGTGATTTATTTAGGTTTTGCGGCACTTAAAGTCAGCTGAGTCGATTTTTAAGTTCTACTTTTTAATTTATACTCGTGCTGTGTTAAAAAAAATTACATGGCATAAACTTTAGGTACCGTAAGTAAAAATATAAGTAAATCTGTATTATGGAAACAAACATATCATGTTAAGTTTTAAACAGTGGAAAAAGTATTCTTTTCTGATGGCAGCCTGTGTTGTGCTTGCACAAAAATACTTTGGTCATACTTATTGAGCTGTGTGCAAGTTTTTGTTTGTTTAGGTTCTCTCTTCACTTCCCCACAGGATGCGACAGACCAGGACTACTTCACATCTGTGCTACATTTACTCTTCTTCTTCTTTTGTTTTATCAGCCATTGGCAAACATATATGAAATACAGCCCCCAACTGGTTGACATTTGATTATGTTTTAAATGTCAGAGAAAGCACACAAAACAACTCTTACTTACAACACTTAAAGGGACCGCTTGCTTGCCAGACTCAAAAGTTTTTTACTTTACATAATCTATACAGTGGTGTTCTGTAGGGTGTCAGGGATAGTAAGAATCCTGGTGAATGGGCTCCAAAGCATAAGCAATGTGATTTAGACACTTCAGTGTTCTTTCAGCTTCCTCTTCCATCATAGCAAATGTTTTAAATGCTTTATGGTTTTAATCCATTGCCGGTATATCCAATGTATACAATTGCTAAAGCTAGTGTTAATCAACCCTGTGACATCACCGTTCAAGGTACTGAACAAAACAAAGCTTTGTTTTTTTCTTTTATATTTATTTTTTTTTTTCAAATTTGTAATATAATTATTGATAGTAAATCTGGGCATACACTGCTGTAGCTTGGTGCAACGATTGAAAATACCACACAGTTTATGACCGGCTTAAGGCACAATCATATCAATTAAGTTATTTTGGTGGAATGTTTCATTTCCCCTAATGTATGGTTCTTGCATCACCTGTAGTTCATCCCCTCCTACCACTTAAATCTTACCATATCAAGATGTGTTGTTGCCTTATCAATTATTTCTATCCTTTCAGTTTTGGATTTAACATCAGAGGTATAATTAATGAATCTAACAAAAAAAAGCTTTTTCTCATTGGAGTCATTATTTTTTCTTATGCTCCTCCAAAGGAAACTTCTGGACTTTTTTTTTCTCCACCTGCAACTGATACTTGCTTTTTTTTCTTCATTCCCTGTTTCTCTAATTACCTGATTCAAGTGCCAAGCTGATTTTGAATTAGACATTTCTGCTTAACTTTTGTTACAACAATCTGCACAACTGCATAACAATCTCTTTATTTTAACAATTTAGCATCTCTAATAGGCCACACAGTGATTTCCACAATAATTACAACACTTTGGATCTACTTCCCTTCTCTGCACTTACCATACTCATAATCTCCACCACAACTTGCACACACCTTTATCCCTTTGTACTCTCTTGCTAAATATCTAATGTATGTATATGTGACTGTGCATGTAATTGTATAAAAGCAAAGTGTAATACAAATGAAAGAGACCCCAGGCAGAATAGCTCCTGTATCCAGTCAGGAGCTACTGGAGCTCTCAATAAAATCTAATTCAATAACATCTCTACATCCCTGGGGGTCAGACCAGTCCTCTGCTTTTGCAACTTTACTCACCTTTATATTTCCAACAACCATTAATTCACTCTGTTAGTTTTATAGAACTAAGCTTATCTACCCGACTCACTTTCAAACCTTAGCATAATATTTGGGATACCAGCTCTTTCCCCCTGTTCCTCACTATCCATTCCCTCTTCACTTGAATCTGCTTTGTTGTTTCTGTTGCATTGGTTTGGCTTTTTCCTAAATTCAGTCCACTCCTTTTTTTTCTTTCTCCACTTCAACCAGTTTCATCCTGCTCCTGCCACTTTCCTCAAGCCATCTGACAAACCAAACAAATGTGGTTCCCTAAGTAGACTCGAAAATCAAAAAACATCCATTCAATTGGTTCATCCTCGTTTTGTCACCTCAGAGAACTGATGGAGGTGTACCCACTTCAGTGGCAGTCGGAAATATGATTGTCAACCATCATGCTAACTCTTATTAGGAATGGTGTTTTAAGGAGCTTAAATCATATTGAATGTAATAGCATGGTTTGACTTCTACATTAGTGGCAAATGGAAAAAATTAAATGAGGGGGGATTTTAAGCTTTTCATAAACACAAAGTGCAATGACGAAAAAACAAGAAAGAGGTCATTTTGATGAGATGATAATGTGACAATAGTCACACAAGGAACACAAAAACGATCAAAAGTTTCAGCACACAGGTTCGGGAAGAACACATTTTCAAACAAGAGTGGAACATTATTTTGGAATTTACACAAATTGCGGCATATTCACCTGATAGAGATACCTAAAGCAACTGAGAAAGAACTAGGGAGAAAAATGCAAGGATAATGAAAATCAGAAAATGTGCCACTACATACACCTTGAAGAAAATAATTGGATAACGTTATTAAAATAACACTCTGATGGGAATAGAAACATATTCTAGGAACAGCAGGCAAACTGAAAGGCATGACATCCTTCATTGTCATGTCTTTGGACATGACAAAGAAGGATGTCACACAAAAAAATTAGAGAAGAAGTTAAATATGCAACCAGGATAAAGAGCAACAGAGGCTGTGTTTAAATATACCATGTCAGTAACCACACCTCAAGTTTGGGGGTCACTGCCCCAAGTGCCCCAATGACCACAGGCACCACTGATGCCTTGACCTTCCAGGTTTTCTCCAGCTCTTTTCTGAGACCCTGGTATTTCTCTAGTTTCTGATGTTCCTTTTTCCTGATGTGGCTTGCAGTCACTTGGTATTGTGATGTCTACCACAATGGCTTTTCTCTGCTTGGCCTGTTTTTCTCTGATTATGACTAACTGTATGTACTCTGCTCATACTCTGACATGGCTTTCCTCTGCTTTTTGTCCACAACCACAATGTCTAGTTGGTTTGCTATTACCAATCGGTCCGTCTGTATCTGTAAGTCCCATAAGATCTTGGCTCATCATTCTCTACCATCTTTGGAGGTGTTTCCCACTGACTTTGGGGTGTCCAGCCCATACTCTGTACAGATGTTCCCGTACACTATTCCAGCCACTTGGTTATGGCGCTCAATGTAAGCTTTCCCTGCTAGTATCTTACATCCTGCAGTTATGTGCTGGATTGATTCAGGGGCCTCTTTGCACAGTCTGCACCTGGGGTCTTGTCTAGTATGGTACATCTGGGCCTCTATTGCTCTGGTGCTCAGGACCTGCTCCTGTGCAGCCATGATTGGTGCCTCTGTGCTGTCCTTCAGTCTGGCTTTGTCTACCCATTGGTAGGAATTCTGGTAGAGCGTAGCTATTCATTGCCCGACACTGGAGTGAGCAGGCCCCTGCTTAAAACCTACTGTATGACTCTGTGGTGGCATCAGCCCTCCTCTATGCTGTTGTCTGCTGGGCCCCTGGCAGCGCACAGAAAGAGACTGCACGAACTAGTGAAAAAAAGCCCCTTCTGTCCTAGGCGGGACTCAGTGGAGGAAGTCACTGAGAGGAGGGTGCTTTCCAAGCTTACATCAATCATGGACAATGCCTTTTACCCACTGCACCAGTCTGTAGAGGAAAGTGAAAGACTTTTACAGTCTTTTACAGTCTTTTAGTGAAAGATAGTACTTGTAAAAAGGAGTGCTACCGCAGGTAATTCATCCCAGCTGCAACCAGACTCTACAATGCGACACTACAATGGCTGTGGACGGACTAAATGTACTGCATATATCCCATGCACGTTTTTCTTCCTTTGGCACATTCTTCTTCTTTGACTATTTGAGCTGATGTAACGAGTAAATTTCTCCACTGTGAGATCAATAAAGTCATAAAATCAATCAGTCAATCAAGCAGAATGTTAAATAGCAATACATAGTAAGTGTTATGTGGTATGTGTCTATAAGCTTTATGCAACCCCTGTAATAAGAAAGAAGAAGGGGAGAGCTGTTAGAAGGTTGGTGGTGGTAACCTGGTAAAGTTCTTTACAAAGGCCTTTTCCTCCTTGCAAGCCCGAAATATGTAACCATATGTTTATCCTTTCTCCTCATGGGCTCTGTTGTAATCCTGATATTTTTTACACTGTATAGTCAACTTTGTTCAGTTGAGAAATCTCTCTGTGTGGACTCAGCTGAGATCCCTGTCGAAGCTCCAAACACCTCGCTGTGGACACCCTGGTTCAGCTCTGCTCCACCAGCACTGTCACCTCACCTGCCTGTCCACTCTCCCCCCGATCACATCTACAACTCCTTTTCAACTATGTAGTGAATATTAACCAAGAAAGAGACAACCACTTCCCCTGTAAACCCCAGTAGGTAACCTGCCCAAAGCATAGTTTTGCCACCTAAGAGAGCCTACAGAACAAACATAGACAAATTAGTTCCTGCAAGTTTTTGTCTCAAATACTTGCAAGTACAAACTCAACTCTGATCCACAGCTGAAAACAGACATGGAAGACTAAGTCTGCTTGATTTGCAGGGGACTCAGGAGTTTGGGGCTCAAAGAGCTGTCCCATTGCCAGTTTCACGCTCAGCAGTGCAGCACATCAGCTGCTTTACAGCTGAGACGAGGACTGTTCTCACTGCTACTGTATATTTTATACCTCACTGAGTAATTAATAATAATCTATTATTAAGAGTCCTCACTGTTAAAGATTGTCATATTGAATTCCTCACGCAACAGCATTTGCTATTGCCCACCAGCATTCTTGCAGCGTGGGAAAATCCAATTTAATTTTGATAAAGAGAGGTTTAAATTGGCCTTAAAAAACAGAAGAAAACATTTATTTACTTATAATTTCTTTTCTGGTCATAATACCTATTCAGAGGACAAAAAATCTCTTACAGAAAAAAAATGTTAAGCAATAAAAACTATCTAAATGCAAAAGATATGTACACATTTTTAAATGCTTTTATTACAGCTGAACAAGATTTGGTTAACACAACTAACATTGCAAGCTGAATACCCAAATAAAACTTAAAGAGACTATTTTAAATACCATTTAAGTCTTATATTTACAGTAGTAACCTGGGGTGAAAGTAGTTCTACTTTCTTGCCTGTACTCTAAGGACATATAATCGGCCTGCTGATTAATTGGTTGGGCTCTTATCTAGAACATGTAGGGCAGTGGCAGATTTGATAACTAACAATCTAGATTTCATGACTCGATTTCAATCTATATTTCAGTTAATCCTTGATAAGTTGATTACAGCCAAAATAAAGAAATTTCCTAACAAACATCTATTTTCAATTAAATCAGTAAAGAGTTTTTTCTTAAATATATCATTATATATTACTTGTATATATTTAAATACACACACACATATACATTTGCAAAATAGGTTGTGTTGTGCTCTTATAGTCAATTCTAAGTTGAATTTGTGGTCACATCCGGTGTTTTTGAGCTGTGCTGCATTGTTACAATTCAGCAAAATAATTCAAAACACAATTAGTCCATCTCTGTTTGCTTTAAATGGGGTCTTTTTGCAATGAGCAGACAGACAAATGTAGCAGTGCAAGTTTTAAAGTCTGGTAGATGTCAAAAGCCTTGAGCTCCGAGAGGAGAAATGCAAACAACTTTGAGACTCTGGTGAATCTGAACATTTCAGAAACAATTTGGAATAAGGAAAACTAGTCCTATTTATTAACAGATTAAGTGGTGTTTTAGACTACCTATTGCTAGTGGGACTATCCGGACAACAAGTGCAGACTGACTGGCTCTGAATGAGAGCCGTCCCCCTTTGCCTTGTATTGCTCACCGCCACAGGTCCGTGTGTGTTATGTAATCCCCCACAATGACGTCAGTGAGGCCCCACCCCCTAAGCTGCCAGAGTGTATACTTGGTGAAGTTACAGGTAACGATGACACTCCTAGCACAAAGAAGGAGGACACTTCAATGACTGGAATTTGAAGGGAATTGAGTTGGAAACCAGAGGCCACTTGGCTGGTTTTTGGCCTAAAGAGGAACTTTTACTACTGTACTACATCGTTGCCAACTTTTCATGTACAAAGGCCCTCTTAATATTATCATTTTTTTTAGATCTACCAGCTGCATCTGTCTTTTTCCGGTTGCAGCAGACAGCAACTTAAAGTTGGTTAACTAAGATGGACGTAAGTATCTTCCAGGACTTGTTCTGATGACAAGCCTTTGTGGATTTTGTATTATGCAAGGGATCATTCTCTTGTCTAAAGTTTTGATGGGTACATCATGTAATAACATTAACCAGTGACATGATATTTATTTAGGTGTCTATATAGCAAATATGAACTAACCTAGATTTGTAATTTTTGTATGTAGGCTATAAAGTTGGGTAGGGTATGGGTATGAAGGCTTGAAGTTGCCTTGGACATTTTTTTTTTGTCTTAGGCATATCTGTAGCATGATGTAAAATAGTACACCCTCATTACTGAGACTGTACTGAAACTGAAATCTCAATTGCAATAGAAATTGTTGTTGACAATGAAGTTGATTGATTGATTGATTACTCCAGGTGTGCAACTATTCATGGATTATATTTGTTGTATCAGTTTATCTTAAGATGAATCACCTCAGGTGTGTCTTATTCCACACCTGATTGCCAAACATCTATTCCTTAAGGAACCCTATTCAAGATATTGAATCATTAGACACTGAGACAGCAGAAGTCATTGAGCCCCTGAAGTCTTGGCCAGATTGTGCGATCTAAATATTTGCCCTGTATGCCATATTTTCAGATTTATGCTGGATTGTTTGTTTTTTGCAATTGCTGCAAGAGTTTCCCAGCTAAAGGTTTGTTAGCATAATTTGAATCAGTTCTTTGTTTCCACCTTAGTGTTTTGAGAAATTGGCAGGGTCGACACTGGCATGGGATCATTTCAACAACCAGCATTTACATCGCTTTTCACTTCCAGTCAGTCAGTCTTCGTTTCCATGACAGCCATCCTCTATAGAAGCTTGTAGAAATCTGTATGGTAAAGGGAAGCATCTTGTGCTGATCTGGATTTTTCTTTCTCTGTGTTGAGATGAAAATAACATAAAAATGTTTCAAAAGTTGTCAAGCTAGAGAATCCTTGAAAAATGTAGTTTTGTCCAACTTTTTGTTGCTTTGGCTAAGAGGGTAAAAATCAAGAAAAGTTAGGGAAGAAGACAGCGAAGAAACAATGCCTCAGAGCAGGCAGAGAGGCAGAAATTGTAGCGGAGGCAGTCACAACTATAAAGAACTTCTGATTGACCATAGAGGACTGAAAAGAAATATTTGTGTATTATTTTGTAGAAAGAGCAGCAAGGAGAAGATACATCTTAGCTTTCCTTCTGCTGATTGAGATGATGTGTTTGCAAGAGGAACTTTGACACCTGATGTTTTCCTGTTTCTTCCTTGCCTAACAGGAGCGTATACATTTCTGAAATAATAACCCCAACTTAAATGAGGTGAAGCAAAGCCTATGTATTTGTAAGTAGCTTAATATTGTGATTTTTTTCACAGTTTAAAACAAAATGCTGTCACATGCGTAAAAGAGCCGCGTTGTTATACTTACACTACATACTGTTCTACTAGTCTCAATTCTCATTTTAGTCCTAAAACCCAATCCCTTGCAAAATAGCTTGCGAGGATCAGGGAATTGTCCTCACCTACTAGTAAAATTAGAAAAAGCTTATTACTCAGATGGCAAAACAGGAAAATATACACACACACACTCATAGATTCTTGTTTTTTGTGACCTATCGGGATATTTCATTGACTTACATTCATTTTATATGGCTAACCCAGACCCTACCGTAACCCTAACTATTACTAATATATACCCTTACCTCAGCTGAATTCCCACCTTAGTTGTAAACCTAACCCCGGCTCAAAAAAGAGAACTTTATCATATGGGGACCAGGATTTTGCTCCCCATAAGGACACAGGTCCCCATGACGTGACTTTGTAAACAGATTAAAGTCCCCATAGTGTCATGAAAACAAGTCCACCCACACACACACAGATGCCAACCCCAAATGGTACCCATTTAATATTTGAATTTTAGCTATTGCAAAAAATTGCAATAAAAGTGGAAAAGGATGATTTTAGAATGTATTCTTAAAAAATGTCAGTATTTTTTTTTTTTCCAAAATTATGTCAATAAAAATCAATAGATAGGATTTAAAAGAATATCTTTCAGCAGTGAGAATAGATAGCTTTTTAGTCTATCAAAGTTGTTTAGGATGTTAAACTTTCCTAATGTCGATATACACTACTCAAAACAATTTATGGGAACACTTTGTAATCAGAGTATAACATCAAGTTAATTATACTTCTGGGATAATGATTTGATCAGGTAAGTAGCAGAGGGGGTTGTTAATCAATTTCAGCTGCTTTGGGGTTAATGGAATTAACAACAGGTGCACTATAGGGGCAACAACGGGATGACCATCAAAATAGGAATGGTTTTAAAGGTAGAGGCCACTGACATTTTTCCCCTCCTCATCTTTTCTGAATCTTTTTCACCCTAGCATTTGGCTAGGGTCACTGTCGCTACTGTTAGCATGAGGCGCTACCTGGACCCTACAGAGGTTGCACAGGCAGTCCAACTCCTCCAGCATGGCACATCAATACATGCCATTCCCAGAAGGTTTGCTGTGTCTCCCAGCACAATCTCAAGAGCAATGGAGGAGATTCCAGGAGACAGGCAGTTACTCCAGGAGAGCTGGACAGGGCCATAGAAGGTCTACAACCCATCAGCAGGACCGCTATCTGCTCCTTTGTGCAAGGAGGAGCAAAAGGAGCCCTACAAAATGACCTCCAGCAGGCCACTGGTGTGAATGTCTCTGACCAAACAATAAGAAACAGACTTCACAAGGGTGGCCTGAGGGCCCAACGTCCTCTAGTTGGCCTTGTGCTCACTGCCCGGCACCATGGAGCTCGATTGCCACAGAACACCGGAATTGGCAAGTCCACCACTGGCGCCCTGTGCTTTTCACAGATGAGAGCAGGTTCACCCTCAGCACATGTGACAGAAGTGAAAGGGTCTGCAGAATCCGTGGAGAACATTATGCTGGCTGTAACATCGTTCAGCATGACCGGTTTGGTGGTGGGTCAGTGATGGTCTTAGGAGGCATATCCATGGAGGGACGCACAGACCTATACAGGCTAGACAACGGCACCCTGACTGCCATTAGGTATCCGGATGAAATCCTTGCACCCATTGTCAGACCCTATGCTGGTGCAGTGGGGTCCTGGGTTCCTCCTGGTGAATGACAATGCCCGGCCTCATGTGGCGAGAGTATGCAGGCAGTTCCTGGAGGATGAAGGAATTGATACCATTGATTGGCCCCCACGCTCGCCTGACCTAAATCCACTTGAACACCTCTGGGACATTATGGTTCAATCCATCCGACACTCCCAGGTTGCACCTCAGACTGTCCAGGAGCTCAGTGATGCCCTGATCAAGATCTGGGAGGAGATATCCCAGGACACCATCCTTCTTCTCATTAGGAGCATGCCCTGACGTTGTCAGGCATGCATACACACATGAGGGCCATACAAATTACTGAATACCACTTTGAGTTGCTGCAATGAAATTTCAGCAAAAGGGACTAGCCTGCCCCATCATTTTTTCACTGTAATCTTTGGGGTGCCTTTGAGTTGAACCCTTTGCAGGTTGATAATTTTCATTTTCATCAAATAATGAGATATCCTTTTGTTCCAAACACTTCACCCAGTCCATGTCAGTATAAATAAACAGCATGATTTTTTCCTCCATTGAGATCTGATGTGTTTTCAAAGTGTTCCTATATTTTTTTTAGCAGTGTATTACACTGTAAGGCCGGGGATACTCTGTACAATATTTTCAATCATTGCACTCAGCTACAGCTCCAGCTGTACAATGAAACCATGGGGTTTAAAAGTTTACAACTGACCATGTATGTTCTCACACTGTATGGCGTGACTCTCTGATGCAATCTACCTGCTCATACTGCACGTCCAAAAATGACTCGTCGGACTCATCGCCGGACTCAATGCCAAGATTGTTAGTCGACAATCTGGAAGAAGAAGAAGAACTCCCTTGTTTGCACATGCTCAGTGCGCAAGATTCTGGTAAATCGTAGATGCTCGTAGCTCTGCTTCTACAGCAGGATTTACCCATGAGCACCTTACAACGACTGACTGAATTTCAAAACCTCCTGATCATGAGGTTGTCGCGGGAGGCTGATGGCACCTTGTTACCCCCTGTATACTACACAACACAGGACACATGATGAGGCTGAAACTCGGCCTGATCCAAAAAATTCTCATGCAACTGGAGAATCGGTCCAAAAAGGCAAAAACTAGTACAGTCAATGCCCAGCTTAAACCAGTCAATGCAAAATTTATGTGAACAGTTTATGGTCAGGGATGAACAGAATGTGAAAATGTCTGGTTGAAAACCAGAGCTCTCAAAAACAAAACAAAAAAAAAAGTTATAGAAGTAACATAATAACAACAGGACACTGAACAGCGACAGTGTGACGGAAAATAACAGACATGGGAACGGACAGTTAAACAGAGGACACAGATGAGAGAAACCAGCAATAAAATAAAGACAACAGAGGAGGTACTGAGGGATACTGAGGAAAAATGAGGAGGGTGACACACAATGCAGATGAATTATGTGAAGCAACTCTCATGGTCATGATGTGTTTACATAAAATTTGGTGATGAGTTTGAGATCTTGGAGATCTCTTCTGGTGGATGTGGTGACAGATTCCACATTTCAACTTCAACTTCTTACTGCAAGATTGATATTAATGAAAAATGTGCAATGTGATAATAATAAGTGTATGTTTTAAACTAAACTTCACCATACTATGGACTGTAAAACAACTGCTCTGCATTTGACCTTAAGCTGTGTTGGGACTGTATGTCTTTATTGCTGTTTTTCTTTTTTTTTGTTAAAGAAATAGCCTTTAAATAGGAAATTTGGCTAATGCTAAGGGCACCAAACTAATAATAATGAAGAAAAAAGATTCAATATTCCTTCCCACCCAAGTTTCACTTGGCAAAAGCAGTACCAGGTTCTGATTAATTACAATGCATCTTCAGAGCACAGTTTTTTTGTAAATATGACAGCAAAACATCCTAATAATTATAAGATTCAAACATAATCCTGAATGTCAACTTTGTCATAATCACTGATCTCTTCTTCTTCAAAGTGGGCTTTTTTGTCATCTCATTAGTGCTGTCTGATGAACTTCCCAATCAATATGCAGATGAAAAAAGCATCAATTTGTCTTGATGCCCTGCTATGACTTTTTCCATTTTTATTTTTTACGGCACAGAGAAACAAATCTGCTGAAATGAACATGTCAGCTTCAAAGCTTTATCTCTTTGTTTGAGGATTTTCTGAGTGATGCAAGTCTATGGTGAGATCAAAGTTTATACTCCTAGAAAAAACAAGGAGGAAAATTTCCTCACAGAAAAAAAAAAATTATATTTTCAAAAAAATACAATTGTAATAGCATAAGTGATAGTGGTCTTTGGTTATGAAAAAAAAAAAATTAAGGAATTTAAGAAAAACTTCAAAAGGATTACAAAAAACTAGAGCTCTAAAATTTGTAATGATCAAAAAAAGTATTTTTGTTTTTTATTTTAAATCATATCTGGTCTAGAACAGATATCCTTAAAATCTAGATTTCATTTAACTGCCCCCTTCACCTTACTTCACCTTACTCAAGTATCTGAATAAATAAAAAGATCCTTTCAGAATATATTTGTGATTTCTAAATGCTGACACTCACACTTTAATAACTAAAAGCTAGTTACATCAAATTGGACTATTCATCTAAAAGTGTACTGTAAAATGCTCATGTTAAAGATGACAAAACACCTTTGGACAAGAGTTTATAAAGGTTTGAACAAATAAAAAAATGACAACTTATCGACAGTTGTTTGAACATCTTGCCCATACTTTTTTAGTTATAATTCCCATAATATTACCTGGCCATACCTTATATTTCCAGCAAGACTACTGAAAAGTGATGGGGTGAAACTTAATATCAGAAGTGCACAGGAATCTTGGAATCAAATTAGTATTCTAAGCAAAGAGAGGTGATTTCTTCACATCAATCATGGCTGGATGTGGCTCTTCTGAAAGGGCAGTGCATAGAGCTCTAAATCATTTTGTGGACAATCCATCAGAGTGTATATCTAAAATATGATAAGGCACACTGAGAGTGAGAGAATCAAGCTTTAGCAATGTGAGTTGTAGAATATGAAATTCATCACAGATACAGAATTTGCTGAGCTCTAATTGGCAAAAGTAACCTTAAAAGAAACTGTCTCACAAGATGAGTAATAGGTTTTGACACAGACACACCAGCATTTCCTGGTACATAACTTTAATATTTACTGATGTTGCTTTTTATTATGGTTAGAACAGCAACTGGATGATGTTAGTACTATGGAATTCACAGTAATACATGCTGAAGGGAATTTGAAACCCCTTCAATGAAGTGATTCCACACCATTTAAGGAGAAACAGTATTCTGCTCCTCATGGAATTTCTCCACTTTCTGTGATCCTTTGTGGAGAAGGAGATTTCCAGCAGGGTAAGAAGAATGTAATCAATATCAAGCGATTCTGCAAATCTAATGCATGTGTTATTGAGCTTAAATAAAATTAAGATACACACACAGGCAGACTTTATAGTACTGCAATTAAAGATACAAAGGACTTATCTAGTAATCGCCTTGCAGAATTTCTCTAGATTTAAAGGTGTACCAAAATAAAATGTTCAAAATTGCAACCAAAAATGTGCTACTCAGAAATACCTTAATTCGGGAAAAAAATAAATAATAGGTAAAGGTTTAATGTGAGCTAGAACCATCCGCTCAAAGCACTTGGTGATGATGGGGGTGAGGTTTCCTGGATGGTAGTCATATAGTTTAGATGCATTGGAGTTCTTGGAGCTGGACTTGAAGCAGGTTGGTGCCACAGCGCAGGCCAGGGACAGGTTGAAGATGTCCATCAGCACTCCTGCCAGGTCTCCAGAGCACACTGTGAGGATACATTCAGGGATGCCATCGGGACCCGCAGCCTTCTAGGCTTTAATCCTGCTCAGGTCTGCTCCTACATTAGTGGAGAGGAGAGTCAGTGGCTGGTGTTCTGGGGTTTGTCTATGCGTGTAAATGCAATTTTGGCCAACAGAAGTAGACAGAAATTGTGAAGTAGAATGACCTCAAAGCATTGTTGTTTTTTTTGACATGGTTGAGAACATCTGTGCTCAAGTTTTGCCATATTCTTGACTATACTTTGCATAATTTTAACTAAGCATTCCACTGTGGTTATGCTGTTTGCTAAAAGGCGAATATCTCTTACATTTTGCAGCATTTAGCAGGCTAGATTGTCCGAATTAAACTACCTCCATCTTCCTGTGAACTCTGACCAGTTTTTTTTCTCTACTGAAACAGGAATTCACAAACCTAACCTAACTGTTAATAAGAATATGGATGTTTGCTTTAATATTTTCTTCTTGACATTATTGTGGATCTACAGTGCTTGCCCAGATCATTTTAAGTGGATGGACGTGTCTTGGTGGGTTTACGTTTGGACATACTTCCATTTGCTGATGGTTGATTGAAAGGGACTCTGATATGTTCAAAGCTCAGGGATAACTTTCCATAACCTAACCTATATCCCTCTACTTTAATGTTTTGTGTTTATCTCTGACCTGTAAGCTCTGTCCAATTAACTTTATGTTACTTTTTGTTCATTAAGGAGCTGTACTACACATCACAGAACAGCTGACTTTATGTTGGTTTTAAATTACATGCAGATTGACTTTATTGGGTTATTATATTATTTGTGAAGGCTTTAGTGATCCTCTCCTCATCTGTTTTCACAACTGGCAGCAGTTACCAGCACAACATAATGCTGGGTTTTCAGCTCAAGCTTCTGTGAAGAATTGGATGCAGTGAGTTCACCGGCAAAGTTGTACAAAGGCTTCAGAGTTTTCACCATGTGGACATGATAGCCAGCTGGGATAACATGTCACTAGAACAACAAGGTTGACTGGATTTTATATAAGGTTAAATCGGGTGTGTACACAAATACATTATTTTTCAGTTTTTTATTTGCAAACGTTTTGAAAGCTACACAAAATTATCTGGAAAAGGAGACTGGTTTGCGTTTTTCATTTACATAAAATGTCAATAAAAACATGGCTGAAACATGATGTAGACAAGTTGGAGAGCTATAGCTAATTTGTAAGGCCCTCTATGTTGAAAAATCTTTTTCTGAATGCCTTCAAAAAATAAGCATTCTTATTGTAACACTATTTCCAGTAGGAAGATATGTAAAGAAAAATCTCTCAGAATTTAATAACTTCGGTGTTTGTAGAATGCCGAGGGCTATTAATATCATCACACTAATGGCTTGTTCTGGTGTTATTAATATATGTAATATAATCCACTGCAGGTTTAATTGGCTAAACTTACCCACAACGGCATTGCTTAGCATCACCTTCGCTGTGGAAAAATATCAACACCACTTTAATAATTCTGCTTTTTTGTTTGTTTTTATTACCATTGATTCCTTATGTCTGTGTGTCTCCACTTTACTCTGTGCACCGCTTAGCTTTTAGTGGCAGGAAAGGAGCTGATCCCTGTCATGAAGAGTTGATTCTCTGAACAAGGGGGATGACTTATGGAGGTGGAAACAACTAGCTCAGCAAACATGACTGAGTAGATGAATAAAGTCTCCCTCTCACTGCTCCCCTTCATCTCGTCATAAACCTACAGTATCCTTTTTCTGTCAGGCACCCTTCTCTCTGTTAAAGGAATGGGGCTTACATTGGAGCCTAGTAAGTGCTTCAGTTACAGCTCAGGTCTCATTACACAACAAATGATTCTACTTTATTTACCCATTTACAAGTTCCAAACTGAGCTAACCGAGTGTGGAAACAATCCATCAAGGCTTCACTTTTAGCCTGCACCTACATTCCTCTTTCCTTCCTGCATTTTCATCTTCTGTCTGGATTGTGGCTCAGTAAACATGCCTACTGATGCAAAGAAACTCTTTGATATAGGGAGTTTGCATAAAAGCTGAGTCTTGTAAACCTATGTGCAACGTGGTGGCAAAATTTTCAAATAACAAGAGCTAATTCCCTGTTGTTGGAGATTTTCTGAGGTCAAGCCTACTTGACATTAGCAGAGTAAGTAAACCATAAATTATATGCAATAAGTAGCAACATGAGGGCTTGAAGTGTTCTCAAAAATCTTAAAAGATGCACATCTTAATTAAAGAACATAGATGGGGAGAAATGGCGGTTGCTTTGTCAAAATCTGTGTTCTTAGCTTGTCATTCAGAATCAAAGTAAACACCTTCCTGGATGCCCTGGTAAGACTATATGAAAAGTTTTAAATAAATTGCTCTTTTCTTTCTAAAAACCTAATTGAATGGTGAAAACAGCGGCTGCTTGTGTCTAACTGTAGACTTTGATGACTTATATCACCCCCTTAATATAGTTCTCAGTCTGTGTTGGAGCAGGATAAATCTGATTCCCCATTGAACTTCATTTGAAAATTATTACTGTGGCTGTACAGTATGAAGTTTAGGTTATTTTGTGGCCATCAACTGACAAAGATTAAACACATCTGGTTTGATCATCAATATTATTGTGCAAAAACGTATGGGCCGAATCAGATCAGGTAAAAAAAAAAACATTGACACAAAATCTGCATGTCGATCCTGTTTTATTGCCTACTAAAATGCAGTTTAAGAATTTTAGTGAATTTCACATCAGCAGTCATATAATTAAAATGACGGATTTTGTCGAATGACATAACAGCACTGCAGCTATTCATTCTAACAGTGAAGGCTTGCCAATAGAGGGTACTAGGCCACCACCCCACCCACCCAATGACATTGATTAAGGCATAAAAAAACAAATAAAATTAGATTATAAAATTTTAATATTTCGAATACCGGTATATTATTTTATTTTTTAAATGTGCAAGAAAAATATTTAATCTTTAATGACTGTTTAGTGCGTCTTCACATTGGTGACGTATTTTCCCACTGGGGCGCAAAAATCTATGCCGATGTCTCTCATTAAAAGTTGTACATGACCAGTTGCTCATCTGCAATGCAAAAGGATAGGAGATCCTGGGGTGCAGCTCTCCTATGCCCAGAGCTGACAGGGAGTGACGTCACAGACATAGTGCTGATTGAAAGGTTGGAGTTGCAGAAGTTGAAGAAGATTGGAGAGGGAGAGAGAAATGGCGCATGAAAAATGTGATTAAGTGGAGTCCCTTAAAGGAAACTTACCAAGAGAATTTGGTGGAAAAAGCGTTTGGAGCTGATCAGCCGAACTTCTAAATTAATCAGCAGTCCAAAGACAGATGGAGACGGTTCACTCTATATTATTCCACGACCTGGTCTAGCTACAAGGCTTTACTAACTGCATGCATCGAGGCTAACACTTTATTGTGCTTTCCATGTCTCCTTTTTCAAAAGTTAGGATCTGACCCAGTATGGATAAAGACAGGTAGGACTGATTTAAAGGACTTTATAGAAAAGGCAAACAAGCATAAACAATCTGGGATTCGCATGGAAAATTATATAATATAGTGTACTTTTTCTAGGCGTTTGCTAATTTACATACTTGCTTTTAAATAAAAACATTCTCAGAAAATAAATAGTTTGTTTATATTAAAAAATATGAAGCTAATCAATAGCTTCTCCATCATTAAACTGGTATGTTATTTTTTTTATATTTTGTGACACCACATTGGACCATGCAAAACACAGATTTGCCTTCACAAAGCCTGAGAAGGGCAAAAGTGTGAGCATTTACAATGTGACAGAGCATCAGGCTGTACAGTGTAAGAACATATATCGTGAGCTGTGAACTTTTAAACCCGGCGTTCGTTGTACAGTTTGAGCTGTAGCTGAGTACAATGATTGAAAATATCTTACAGTGTATGCCCACCTCAACTGATGACTTTTATTTATTGTACATTCTACTAATTTTCCTCCATATACTGGCTGAGATTCAACAGTTTCTGCAAACACCATGTGCTGCATATGTAAAAGGCTTAAGAACAAGGAAAAGATTGATGAAGCCAAACCAGTCTTTTCAGGGCTGGTTAAAATTATTCTGGTGCTTTGTTTGGCTATTGGCGACATTAAAAGCTCTTGAATTAAATAAATGGCTTCATGCATATATATCTTACACAATGTCCCAAATTTAGTTCCGCAGACATGAAGGATTTTGTGTCAAATGAGAAAACATGGCTGACTAAGACACAGTATTGCTGAAATAACTTGAGACAAATAGGTAATGTCTAAAATAACAAATTGAGGGCATATTCTTATTCACAGGCCACTGCAAACTGTGTACATCTGTTTTATGTTTGCAGTCATTGATCAGGTAAGTCACAGCCTGTCAATATTTCCTCCTTCTTTCTAAATCCTTATTTGCTCTCCTCCCCCAAAGCTTCAGTGGACAATAAAAGCACCATTTTTCATTTATGTTGCCAGCACAAAGTGATAGCTTTAAAACATGAAGACAGCTTTAGAGTCCTAATAACTTCTATTATATGCTGCTTTCATTTCAAAACTGTTGCCTCTTTTTGTGAAAAGAGTTGTCTTACGAGTATGAAGTGCCACAAAAATGGGTTTGACAGAGACTGGACACTTAAATTGAGAGTATCTATCATCTTGTCCAAGTCAATTTCTTTGCAAACCAGCTCCTAGATTTACTCATTTTAACCTTTCTCAATTACCTACCTATGGAGTTTCCAACATAACCAAATTAAGAAACTAAATAAATATATTATTGTCTTGCAGGTCAAGAGGGGTCTTTCATTGAAACAGGCTTAGCTCATAAGCCAGGCTTATGGGCCAAGTCTGGCTTATTTTGTTGTAATTTGGGTTTCATTCCACGAAGCAAGTTCAACGTGGCAGGATTACTTTTAGCCTATTCAGTTTATCAAATCCACAATAACGGCAATCAGGATCAGCGGTACCACAAAGCTGTTTATCAAATCGCTAATTCAATACAGCTTAAACTGATCGTGAATCTGTGAACGAGCATGTATAATGGGTTGGGTTTAAAGTAGCAGATCAACCAAAATTATGTAACCTTGTGCTGCAAGCTGGATTGTCACGAGATCTGAGTTTTAAGTCTCACAACAAATCCACCTTGAAAGACTCCTGCTAATATGTCCATCTTATAACCAGTGAGTTCGACCACATGCCAGCAGAGTTTTTTGGGGTTGGGCATGTGGAAATGACAACAGACAGAAGGGCCTTGCCTAGGCATTATAAACATGGCTACTCTGGGGGACTCACCTCTCAATACCGCAATTGACTTGGTTTTAATAGACCTCTGAGGTTTAGATTGAATAAAATCTCTTGTCCGTTTAGAAGAAGAAGATGCTTCACCGGTCATCTTGTTTTCGACCTCTTTCCATTTCTAGAAAATGGCAAAGTCCGCCTCTATTCTCTCCAGTTGTCGGACACATGACCTGCACATTTGCGTTGATTTTGATTCATCCTCTGACAAGTTGCTGGTAAAGATTCTCAGTCATCCAGGTTATAGTCATTCCAAAAAAGGAAAAAAATAACCTACTGGTCTTTGTTTCCAAGTTTGAAGACGTTTTATTTCCATCCAGGATGCTTTTTCAATTTAAAATGTCAGAAATAAAATTGCGCTACTTTATAAAGCCTCAAACTCAACACTATTTCTTTTTTTTTTTTTTATCACTGCTGCTTACTTTATCAAGGCTGCACTTTAAAAAATAAAGCAGTCAACAGAGCTGTTCTTAATGAAATGTCTTTTTGTTTACAAAATTACTAAATAAAATCTTTATAAGTCTCTCTAAGTCTAACCAGCGAAAGTGTAAGCTCAGTGGCAGGGGAGCAATAGTAAAAGCACCCCACTAAGGCTGGAAACTGAATATTGCTGGAAAGGCATCTTGGAGAAGGAGGCAGGTCACAACAGTGATGCAAAGTGATTTGTGGCTCTGAAAGAGGACATCAGCGGCCTTCCTGAACAGAATCCAGTCAACATCACAGTGGAAGACCATCCAAGAAGGAGTCTTAGGTATGAAAAACTGCACCAGACCCCAACATAATATACGCCTTCTGGCTTAAGAAACTCATTGCACTCCATTAACACTTGGCAGAACAAATAAACCAGCTGCTGACAAACGTGAACCATGCTGAATGGCTAACCAAATGGTGCACAATCCTGATACTGAAGGTTCCCTCAAAGGGTAAAGTCCCATCCAACTATCGGCCAATAACCTGCCTCTCCACATGTTGGAAGCTCATGTCCATGTCATAGTGGCCAACATAAGCAGGCACATGGATCAATACATGAGGACAGCTCAGAAGGGAATTGGTAAAAATACCAGAAGTGCCAAACATCAGCTCTTGGTAGACAGAACAGTCGCTCGAGGCTGCAGAACCCGAAACACTAACCTGAATTTTTGGAGCTATTCAAAATTAGCATAACTCTAAGAGCCTTCATTGTAAACTCGAAGAGGTTGTGGAAAACCACCCTTGAGGCCAATGGCAAGACACTTGCACAAGTCTCCATCAAATATGACATATACCATGGAGATCTGGTGTCCCCACTGCTGTTCTGCATAGGTCTGAAACCCCTCAGTCAAATAACCAACAAGACTAACTATGGATACCAACTCAGGAAAAGGGCCACCATCAGTCACCTGCCCTACACGGAGGACATCAAGCTGTACTGTATACTAAGAATGAGCAGGACATCTACTCACTGATCCATACCACCCAGATCTACAGTAAAGATATTGGGATGTCATTCGGACTAGAGAAGTGTGGTCAGATGGTGACTATGAAGCCATCTATAGCAGTACAGCTAAATAGCTAAGCTCTACCAGTAATCAGATACCCTGCTGGATTAAATAGCTTTGTATACACAGAGCGTATACAAAAAGAATTTAAAGACTGACATATGTTGCAAAAATACAGTTTTTGGTTTGGTGATGCAGTCTGATGCAGTCTGTGACTTCATTTTGAGTTTCTGATGGCAGTGGGGAAAAAGCTGTTGCAGAATCTGCTGGTCCTACATCGGATGCTTCAAAGCCTCTTCCCGGGTGGCAGCAGGGAAAACAGTCCATGGTGGGGGTGTGAGGGGTCACTGATGATGTTACGGGCTCAGGACATGCAGTGTTGGGATTAAATGTCTTTAATGGAGGTAAGAGGAGCCCCGATGTTCCTCTCTGCTGTTCTCTCCACTCTTCTCACGTTCTTCCAGTCTGAGGTCCTGCAGCCTCCACCGCATACAGTGAGACAGCTGGTCAGAATGCCCTTTATGGTGTTTCTGTAGAATGTGGTGGGGATGGGTTGGGGCAGGTGGGGTCTCCTCATCCTCCGCAGGAAGTACGTACAAGCACTTCTGTGCCCCTTTGACCAGTGAGTTGGTGTTTACGGTCCAGGTGAGGTTCTGTGATGTGCACTCCCAGGAATTCAGTCCTGCTGACCACCTCTACAGCTCTGCTGTTGATGAGCAGTAGAGCCTGGTTAGGCTGGTTCTCCCTGAAGTCGACGGGGACCTCCTTAGTCTTTTCCATGTTCAGGATCAGGCTGTTATCTCGGCATCAGCCCACCAGCTGCTCCAAATGCTTTCTGTATTCCTGGTAGTTGTCATTTCTGATGAGGTCCACCACAGTGGTGTCATACAGTAGGAAACCTTCACAAAGTAATTGGTGGTAAAACTGGGGACACAGTTGTGTCGTCGTGTTTTGTCATCAGAGTAAACAGCAAGGGGATCAGGATGAAGCCCTGAGGGGAGCCTGTCGTTAGGGTAATGACATCATAGGATCTGATTTTAACTGCTGGTGCTGTTCAGTGCCTCAAACCTTCCATACAGTGAGGAACGCACAGCCGAACCACAGTACCAGCATCTGCCAGGCTGGCCCGTGAAAACCTGCATCACTTATTTGAATAATTGTTTCAGTGACCCAAAAGATCTTCTCATAATTTGCACAGTTTTTTTTATTATAATGTTTTTATGTATTCCGTAAAAATTAAAAAAATCCACTGGACTTGGTTTTCAAGATTTGAAGACGTTTCGCCACCTCTCCAGACCGACCCCTAAAATCATAGACAGGTTCAGATATTACAGGCTAACGATGGAACTAAACGACCCATTTATCGGTTACCATTGCATGTTTCCAAGCAATATGAGGCCTTGTCCATATAAGACTCAAACTCACTGCGGATCCAGACATTTGAATTGAGAAAGCTTCCTGGAGAGGTGGCGAAACGTCTTCAAATCTTGAAAACCAAGTCCAGTGGATATTTTTTGAATTTTTACGGAATGACTATGACCTGGATGACTGAGAACCTTCTTCAGCACAATGTTTTTATGTAGCTTAATATATCAATTATACAAAAAAAAGTGACTGTCAGGGGTGTATGAGGATATTACACAGGGGGGAGCAATTACAGAATAGTAAAAGGTTGGTATGTCAAAAAGGAGGCAAAGAAAAAACAAATGAAAGACTTCTCAATTCATCAAGAACATATTTTGTTTTAACTGCTATTTGACTTTTAGGTAATATTATTGTAATATTGCTTTAAGTTATTTTTTAACTTCTGAATAAATCGGGTCATCAGTGAAAGGGCACATAAATTTTATCTGGAAAAGGTGATTGGCTACATGGTGCAGCATTTTCTAGGATTCAGATCAATCCTGAAAGCTAGCCTGCCCTGGAATAGGTTTGCCATTCAGAGTACCTTGCCTTTGTGACTAGCCTTGCCAAAAATAAATTCAGGTTCATGGAACTGCAAAGTCAGGGTTGAGGCTGATCAGGCCGTTGTCTCACTAACCCAGTAATACCTGTTTCATGGTACTGGCCTCTTGCCTGCTCTGACTCTGTCTAACATACTATGGTATTTGATTGAGTGCACTTAGGCTTGTGAGGAGAAGAGGCCTATATCACAATAGCACAATTAGGAAAAACAGGGTAAAAGATGGTACGATCAGTAGATCCTGGCTTTACACCTGGCTTAACAGGTGCAGCTATGTCAATTTTGTCTGTCAATTGTTGATTATTGTCAGAATAACAGTGTTCCCTTGAGAGCTGGGTATACCGGTGATGAAATCCATATCAATATTGGACCTGGGTCAGAATGGGTAGGGCTAGTTGTAAGCTGTATAGGGGTGTTCTTGAGGTTTTTTCTTGATTGCTACTCAGACAAGCTGCCACAAACTCATGTAGATCTGTAGACAGGGAAGACCACCATAATTGTGCCTGAATAACCCTGATAGTTCTGGTTACACCAGCATGATAAAACAAACAAGACACATAGCAAAACTCTAAAACCCTTTTTCTCAGAAAGTCAGAAACAAACAATCCCTAGAGAAGGCTTCCCGGGGTTGGTGGTTACAGAGAGACACCCTAACTCCTGTCTTTAAGTAAACCATAGTGATGGCACACCTAACAGACTCAGATAAAATATATTCTTTGCACCACTGGAACTCTGCTTGTCCGCCTCAAACAGCCTCGACAGGGAGAGAAATCAATGTATATAAAGAAGAATGCCTACCTCGCCTGTCTGGGGTTAAGTCTCTTAAGATATTCCAAATTCTTGTGATCAGTCCGAACCAAGAATGGAACCTTGGACCCCTCCCACCAGTGTCTCCATTCTTTAAGGGCTAGTCTTACTGCTAGCAGTTCCTGTTTACCCAAATCATAGTTCCTCTCAGTGCTCAAAAGTACCTTGGAGAAGAAAGCGCAGGGATGTTTCTTGCCATCCTTGGCCCCCTGACTAAGGACAGCCCCGACTCTGGCAGTGGAGGCATACACCTCGACGACTGTCTTTCTGGATCAGGGGAAACCAGAACAGGTGCTGAAGTGAACATGTCTTTTAGCTTATGAAAGCTTGATCAGCCCATTTGTTCCAACATAACTTGATCTGAGATTATGTGAGAGTAGCAGAGGCGCAGCTACCTCACTGTAATTTCGGATAAAGCCTTGATAGAAGTTTGCAAACCCTAAGAATCTCTATAACTGCTTTCTGTCCTTAGAAACAGGCCATTCGTTAACTCCGCTCACCTTAGTCCAATCCATGGTCCGGGGTCCGGGGATACCACACAGCCTAAGAAAGACATAGTTGACACATGAAATTCATATCTTTCAGCCTTTAGAAAAAGCTGCAGAAGGTGGATCAAAACAGATCTGACATGTTTATTGTGGGATTTGAGATCATGAGAGTAGATAATAATGTCGTCTAAATAAACAAACACAAACTGTCCCACCATGTCTCTGAGTACCTCATTAATAAGATGTTGGAAGACAGCTAGAGCTATGGTGAGTCCAAAAGGCATAGCGAGGTGCTTGGAATGTTCTGTAGGGGTGTTGAATGTATACATCCTGCATAGGTTTGGATTATAGGAGAAATAGTCTGCTACCAAGTTGGCAACATCAATATAAGTTAAAAATGTGGTGACACATTTTCTACCATCATCATGTGAGGCAGTGCATTACTCCTTGTATGGATGTGCCCAGTGTTTATAAAATATAATCACCCTTTGGGGCTTTTTCTGCATTCTGTGACCGTGTTATTATCTGGCAAGAGGCTCAGCTCTAATCTCTGTGACAATTTCTCAGCTTTACTTAGATTAAAGTGTTTAAGTCTAGTTTTTTTCAGTCGTTCCTTTAGAGGATGTTTTTATTAACTGGGTGATTGCATCTGGTGTAAAAGAGCTGCAAAGCAGCCGCAGAGGTTGCTCACCTCAGGCAGAGAGTGGTCCCTTTAACATTAACACCTTTACCTACTACACAGGGTTTGTCATTTCATGAATGGTATAGAGACACCAGTCTGACTAAAGGGTTCAGGTGTTGAGAGGCTGACTGGTATATTTGACTCCTGTAAAATTTAAATATAACCTTTTGTAAAGTAGGGAAAGTGATCGTGTAAATACATTGTCACTTAAATTTAAGCCCCTTCTCATAATAGCAATAGAAAAAAAGTAAATATAAATATATTTTTAAGAATTGGGTTAATATTTAAACCAGAATTTGTTTTGTTTTTTCCGAGAGACTGACTGAAATTGCGTCAAAATCCTTGAATATAGACAGTAAAATTTTTAAACACATAAACACATTTTATAACCAAAACATCCAGAGTCCTTTAAGTAAAAGTAACTTTAGGTAAATATTTATTTACACAGAGATGTTAATTATGTCCATATTATGCTTACACAAGATTTTCTTTAGAGGCAGTAAGTAAAAAGGGGATGAATACAGATAGATGTCACACTATTTGTTATGTAAATGTATATTTTCACTCATGTTTTTGTCTATTATATGTAAAATAAAATAAGAAATATTCAAATCATATCAAGTATTAAACAAAAAAAAAAGGAGAAACACAGAAATTCAAGGATTATGAAACTGTTGCCAAGGACCCGTAGCTATCTCTTATGGGTTCTGACATGTCACCATTAAAGTCAGGAAGGGGTTTTAATCGCTGATCAATCACAAAAGAACGGAACTAAACCTGAAGATTACATAAGAAAATGTCTTCTACTGATCTTTCCACGTTGAAAAACGTTACTGTAAATCCATCTCGGCAGCCCTTCAAGACATTAAGTTGATAAAAAAATATTGCTTGATATTCTCACTTAATCTATATAATATATCCAATATTTGGTCTGAAGAAGTAAGTACATCATATCAGCTGTGACACATAGACCTAGTGATGGTTATTTCACAGACTTTGGCTTTGCAACCCACTCAGTTTCATTTGTTACTCATTTCTCTTGTAGTAAACTATGACAAAGCCTCTCTGTACATCCATCCTGCATTAGAACACGTGTCACCAAATAAGTAATCTCTGAGCATGGATTGTTTCATTTTACCTAGGGAAAATATAGGAGTGTTATAAAAGTGTGCAACTCACATTGTCTTAGTATCAAGGGAATCAATGGCATTAAAAGCAGAAAAGATAACAACATGATGGCAATTCATATTGGAAATCAGTCTCTGTAATAGACTATTACAGTGCCTTGCTGAAATTTTCAAACATCTCTGCAAATTGTTACTTTACAAACACAAATTTCTAATAGAAATGTATTGGATACATCAACATAGTGGAGGCTTTATTTATAAAACTAATGGAAAATTTTAACAACCTCAGAAAAATTCTGATGTGAGTTTGTCATGGTCCTGGCACTGGTGGCTGGCTTAATTGCTTATTCCACCCACCTGTGTTACTCTGCCTGTTTTCTCATTATTGTTTATCCTTGCCACCTGGTTTCAGCCCCTATATATACTGTTTGTTTTCAAGCCACCAGTGCCAGATTACTCTAGCCTGTTGGTGTGAGTAACTCTAGCATTGGACAATCATTCTGATAATTCTGTTAGTGACCTGTTTCTGTCTTGTGGATCCCGAGTTTTGCTTTGCCCCTGTCTGCTCTGTTGGTCTGGCCAGCCCTGGACTGTTTATTGGATGCAACTGGCTTACCGAACCTGGACTGTTTTCCTGACCACGGCTTGGATTCCCTCATCGGTACCTCATCGGCTCTCTGATCATCTGGTTACAAAATTGAACCCGCTACGACCTCGGCCTGGATCTCCCTTACTGGACTCAGCTGCTCCACGGCGTCGCTTGGCATCAGCGCTGCTCACCTCACGGAGCTCCGGGGGCCGTGCCCACCGCAAGCGGAGGACAATCACCTTCGCGGATTCCTCTCATCCCTCAGTGATCAGACTGAACTGTGAACCAGAGGATCCGGCATATCCGCTCCAGCTCAGGCGCTGACGCATGCCGTTTTTAAATAAAGTCTTTTGGCAATCATCCAGATCTGTTTGTTGAATATTGGATCCAGTGTTTCAGGTCCCTGACAGAGTTGTGAATTTGTTTTTAGTTATCTGCACTGTTGTCTCCCTGGCTGTGTCTGTATGTCCGCCCTAATCACTATATAGGGCACTGTATAGTGGTTACGCCATATTAAATGAATGTCTGAACATCTAGTGGATGAAAAAGTAGTAGACTCGAAACACTCCCACAATGCACCTTGAAAAGTAGCAATTATCAATGGTCATTAGACAAGCATATATATCCTGAAAGAGCTTTCAAACAGCTATCCTCACAAAGCATTGTGGGATTTGTTATGACAGAGGCCCCCTGCCACAGTGGCAACAAATAACAAAGAAGACACAGGCACGGCGCGGGGAAGCGGAGTTACGTGACCAAATGGGAGCAAAATGTAGTGATCATCTATCCAAACAGTCAGTTAAATGAGTTCACTAAAAAGTCCACAATATAGTGATTTAGAGATTTAGGGGTTAGGGTGGACATTCGGACTCAGCCTCTGACTGTTCTCTCGGAATTCTGATTCTAATTCACATTGGCATTTGGAAGTAGAGTCTTCCGGAGTTTCTAGCATGGCAGATCAGGCACAATCTTGTTAAATACACAGGAAAAATCAAATAACATGATTATCACAGTGCTGTCTGTTTTGATGAAATTACAATGGGTTTGTTGAAATAAGTTTTCTTCAGCTCCAACTCTACAGCGACATGCAAACTGCTGGCTGTCATAATAGCAGCCTGTTTGCTTGGTCAAGCGGACCAAAAGGAGTCTCCCTAGGACCTTAATGATGTAGGATGTAAGGTTATAGTCACTAAGGAATTTTGGCTAAGGAATTTTCTTTGGTAACGGAACATTATAAAAGGTCTTGCACATCCCTGAAACCGTCTCTTGATTTTTTATTTTAATCATATACCAAGTCAAATTACTAAACAAAAATATACACTTTTCAATTTTTTTTTTATCTAAAGACCCTTTTACAATGTGGAGTAGTTTTTTTGATATACAGTTTTAAAGTTTGAGGTTCTGGCAGGAAACTAAAGTAAATTTTAAAGTTGTTTATTTTGACGGATGTTTCTTTGTTTGCTATTTCATCTTCTTCTATCAGTTTGCTTTAATACTTATGTGGTGTGATGACCCCTTCCTGATCTCTGCTCCAAAGTATCTAATTTTAATATTAGATAAGTTGATTACATAATTGCAGCTTTACTTTTGTTCTTACCTTGATGTGTATTGAAGTTTTATCAGAATGGCCTCACTGACGGGAGCCCTGCATTATCCTTATTTAATATATTGAATAAAAAAATAAACAAAGACCATTTATGTAGCATTTTCTGTACTGTACCTGCCTAGTAATTACTGCCTCTTGTTTTGCTTTTATGTTTAAGACTTTTTAAGACTCTGCTCCAAGAGAGCAGTCAATGGTTTGGCTCACTCTGGGATCAATTAAGTAACTTACATTGGATAAAGACTATCTCAGGTAGATACATTTTGTTGTTTACTGAGAATGTCAACATTTGAATGTTTTATTTGGAGAGATTCATGCTCACACATGAGCTGCCTCATCTATTACGGGACTGCTAAATTATTTGTGTATCCGTGAGTCATTTGGTAATGTGAAAAAAAAGGCAAAAGGTTAAGAAATTGAGTGTTATGTGCTTTTGGTTGGTAAAAGACATTTAATCCGTCATGACATGATACATGTAAATGAGATTTCTATAAATTCATAGAGTAAGTAAAGAACTCCATCCTTTGATGGATGTCTTTTTCTGAAGCAACTTGCTAATGCTGCTTGCAACTAAATCACCTTGATGCAGTTGCTGAAATGTGTTTATGATTCCAACAGTTTTTCTTTATATGTTCTTGGTTTGCAGTCCTTTAAGTTAACTAAGTCCCTCACTGTAATCTGTATCGGATGAGCATAACAAAGCCACCCAAATAACAAAACATTTTCATTGTTGTTTCAATTGTTTTCCAGAAATTAACTATGACTGTATTAACTTTTATGCGCTGCAACACATTTCCTGAGCAAACAAGTACAACTGGGAAACATATATTGGGCCCCAAGCTAGTGTTTTTGCCCTTGTAATGAAAGTAATTTTTTTTCATGTCACAGATTATGGTAAAAGACAAAAAATATACACAGTGTAATGCATTGCTTCAGTTTGCAAAAGTAATAAAGTTAAAAAAAAAATAATTGGCTTTCACAGTCTGCTTTGTAGCTCTTGGTATATATAATTTGCACTCTTGAAATAAAAAGTTATTTTCTGTTTTAAAAGTAAATTATGTTGTAAGGTCATGACCAGCCATTATATTACCTGCAGTAGCCAAAATCTTAACATTTTCAATAAGAAAAATACAGATTACTTGTTAGGGTCACAGCTGCTTAGATTTGAGCCACTGTAAACTAAGTTACATTTTAAAAAGGGCTGGTTTATATTTCATACACCTAAAAAGGAGTCTAGTCACAAAAAAATACCATAAGAATTTCTAACAAGATGACACACAGCTCAATCAATAGGACGGCAACGGCAGTGAACAGCGTCGGAGTCTAAGGCACGATTCTCTGCAGGAGGACAAAACAGGTTAGTGACCATGTCTATCTGGCAGATGATTATGAATGTGTGAGTCACTAACCTGGTCTTATAGTTCAGTCTGAGACCAGATGATGAGGTTGGTTCCAGCCAGTTAGCTGCCAACAAGATGTGGCGGGCACCGCCCGGGGAGTCCCAGGCGCTGATGTCTCGGAGGTCGGACAACAGGCTGGAGATCAGAAGGAAGCAGATGATGGAAGGCAGCATAACATTTACTTGTCTTGTCTTACCTTTCCCAGCTCATATTATCATTGACATTTGGATTATCTTGCCTTAATAGTAAGCCGGAGAATCTACATAGTCACAGGTAATGCCTGGCAGTATCACACAACAAAAGACTAATCCGGGTACATCCTCTTCTAATAGAACCGAATACAGTAATTTATATTGTGCAGCTGAGTTATCGGTTCAGAGTAATACATTAACACCACAAGGAAATATATAGAAGGCTATTTACCTATCCTATCCTTTCATGGAGGTTTTTAAACTTTGTGGGCAAGCCAGAGCACCTGAAGAGAAGCCACAGATGCACAGTTGTAGCATGCCAACACCACAGAGAAATGTTGCAGGTAAGTTTTGAACACTGGACTGCAGTGGTATGAAGGTCCTAATAACTATGCAGGATTTTGAATAAACCAAAAAGGACAACCATTAACCATTTTTGATTTGATCACCTTACTATTATGTTTTTACTTATTTATTTATTTTTTTTCATGTTTTTGATTTATATATTTATATGTATTTTTTTTATTTTTTTTTTTGGTCTGCAGGCATGAGTTACCTATTACCGTAAAAGGGAAGGTTTCTGATGAAAAAGAACATTTTTATGTCATCATAGTCCTCATTTTAATCTGTTTTTTCCTGTGTTTCAAAATCTTTACATAAATCTGCTTCTTCCACGGGTTCAGAATCTTTTTTAGGCAGGATTCCCGATGACCAGGGATGGGTTCTGAAGAAAATGCAATTTTTATGGCATTAGAATTTCTATCTTTATCGATCAATTAATTTGTTTCCCAATCTGTATTTTAATCTTTTGCATCCTCCGATTCAGAATCTGTACCTTCCTCTTTTTCATCCTCCCATTCAGAATCTGTACCTTCCTCTTTTTCATCCTCCCATTCAGAATCTGCATCTTTATCTTTATTGTCATCTGACTCAACTTGTTGGTGTGTTTCACTCATCGATGACAAGCCTGGTTCCCGACACTCTTTGTCACACATCTTATGTGCTGAATCTAAACATTGTTTTTTCCTGGTCTGTTGGTTTGAACACATACGTTACTTATTATGGACAGGATCTGAAGAAAAGACTATTTGTATGTCATCAGAATCTGTATGTTCATCTGTTGCATGCTGCGATTCAGAATCCATATCTTCATCTGCTTTATCATTTGATTCAGAATCTGTATCGTCATCCTCAGCATCCTCCGATTCAGAATCTGTATCTTCCTCTTTTTATCCTCCGATTCAGAATTTGCATCTTCAGCTTTATTGTCCTCTGATCCAGAATCTGGATTTTCATCTTTTTTATTGTCTGTTTCGGTTTGTTGTCGTGTTTCACTCATCGTTGACCCACCTGGTTACCGACATTCTTTTTTACACATCTTATGCCCTGAATCTAAATGTTCTTTTTTTTTGGTTTGTTGGTTTGAAGACATGCGTTCCTTATTATGGACAGAATCTAGATAAGACCATTTGTATGTCATCAGAGAATTTGCAGATATAATTTATATACATACATTGTTTAGATTAACTTATATCCTTCTACCCCTTTTATATAATTACAATTGCTTTATATTTGTTCATGCTACTGGTGGTTGCCACCTTTATTCTAATCTGTATTCTCATGAGTGCAGTTTTTTACAATTAAAAAGAAAGATAAATAATAAATAAAAAAACAGCAGTGAGAAGTTTGGTATCCATTCTGTTTTTCATTTTTGTGTCAACTTTCACAGTTGCTAGGCTACAAAGCGTACGGACGGTGAAAACCAGAAAAGGCTGGACCTGTTTGTGTCAGGATTTTATTCTAAGTTCTGACCCACATGCAGAAAACCAAACAGAGAGACCAATGAAAGATTTAACTGGTTTATTGAGAACTGGTAGTGATGGGTCCAGTGCTGCTCTGAACACCGGTGAAAAGGGAAGGGGAAGTTCCTGTGGTTAGTTCAGACTGCCACTTAGATTTCCTATGGTACTTGAACGGTTTCTTGTGGAGATTAATCCCCTGCTCAGTCTGAAGCTCAAACAATCCTTTGGGGAAAAGTTTATACAAACCTATAGTTTGAATCCCAAGCTCAGTTTGCAGCTCAGACGAATCCTTCCAGGGGGAGAAGGTCCAAAACATCCAGTTTGCCGAATGACTTCCTGCCGAGAGG
>NW_015150662.1:661832-728186 GCF_000732505.1 Cyprinodon variegatus
AGCAGCTTAAGAGTCCTCCGGTAATGAGACAACCATCCGCAGGTTTAGGGCCAACAAGAACCAGGCGCCACCTGGTGATGGAGGGAAAACACATAAAAACACAACCCACAAAAACTGGATTCCTAACAGTTTGAAGCCATAGCCAAAACTCATCTCCTTATTTTCACAAGCCTTTAACAATCCAGTCCAGATGGACCGCGTCCTTGGATGATGCAGCCTCTGAAATCGAACACATCCAACATCTACATCCTCCTCCTAAAATGGACCTTGCAGAGAGCCCTGTTTATCACCCAGCCAGTAGAGTGGAGTGTAGCGCAAAGTATTTAGGGCCTTCATTTCAGTTTCAAGACAGCAGCTTATTGCTTATTGTGTTCCATTACTGCTTCCAACTGGGGCTAATTTATTTAGATTAAAGCACACTGCTGTTCTTTATCTAAAACCTTTTGAAAACTCAGAGAAATAATATTATTTGTGGCTGGAAGATGAAAGAAATATTAGAAGATTGCTTTTATGAAGTAGCTGAAATCGAGCATTACAGAGTTTATTGCTCTTAAGGAAGAAAGGTCTGTGACTGTTCATGCTAAGAGGGATTTATAATAAATAAATCTGGCAGCATCAATGAGCGCAGCTCTGCATGCTTAGCAGTTTCAAAACTAAAATAACTTTTAACACAGAACAAAAAAAAAACAATATTAGTTCGACAGAATCCAAAGATTTCCATGTAATTTAAAAACTAAATCTGATTTAGAACAAGAAAGAAAGAAAATTCTTATCCAGTGCTGAAGATTTTTTTTTTTAATCCAAAGCTGCATATTGTGATTCACCTTGTAAGACCATTTTGACCATGTCCTTAAATGCAGAACATAAGCAGTCTCATATGTTGTGATTTTAATGTTCAGTGCCCATCTAGGTTGGATGCCACATTAATGTTGTGGATTTATATTCTATGAAATACCCAGCAAGCTGGGAATTTATATTTCTGATACTTTAAGATGTTTATTACCCTCCCCGGTAGGGGTGGTAAATATCTTTTTTAATCAGATATTATATCGGCTGTTATATATTGTTTATGAACACACGCCCTATTAGCTGTGTGTTAGAACAATAAATGAAAGAGTTATTCAAGCTCTAATCATGGTCAAACAGTTAATTTTGCACATACATGGAATACATTCACCACCACTTCCGTTCAAAATATAGTTTATGTACAAAGAGGAAGGGGAAGCATGGTTGAAAACCATATTACAGTTTAAAATTGATTTTGTATTTGAAAACCAAATCTATCTATTTGTTTATTCGATAAAATGTCCATCCTACTGTTTACAGTTCCATATTGATCGGATAATGCCTAATTCTTTTAAGGCATAGAAGTAAAACGTCCACATTCTAAAGGCACAGCGTGTAACTTTTGGCCACTAGGGGTGCTAGACCTGTAACTTTCATGTCTAGCATCCCGAGAGGCCACAAGTTCCGCAGAACTGCCAAAAGTAAACAAACAGCAAACAAACAGTCAGCCAGCCAGCTTCCTATTTCTTTTCATTTGGGAACGCGCTAGGCATCTCGGTTCACCTAAGAGGGCATGCTGCTCTCTGGAGAGCACCGTTGTGGCAGAATTGTTTTTACCTCCGGCTTTTTCTTTCAGCCTGCACCAACCAACAAACTCCTTTCGAAGATCGACTCTTGTTTTTCTTAACTTTCAATCCCTTTCCCGTTTTCTCTTTTTAGCTTCCACAGGAAGTTTAACATTTTTCTGTGCCTCATCCATGACCAATAGTCAAGTAGGCGGAAAAATTCTAGAGCAAAATCTCCATGACTATATAAGAACCTGTGGCTTTAAAGCAATATGTTTTCACATAAGTGGTATTTTAAGTGGTTAGTATCAAGTGCTGTGTAATAGCCTAAGGAATCATTTAAAATAACTCATTAAGCGTCAACTCTGTAGATTGTAAAGTCCACTGTGTGCCTTTAGGAAAGGGAAAACACTTTCATTAATCTGGTGTTTAGTAATGAATTAAACAATACATTTTAGGAATCTTAACTGACCTCAAACAGTGGCGGTTTGGCTTGATTTAATGTAGACAGTGATAAAGGAAATAATCTAAAACAATTGACTGAATAAAAACATCTGGCTTCAACTTTACGCCAGTAGCAGCTTTTAAAAATGAAATTTTCAGAGAATCAGTCCAAATGTCAATGCTGTTTGGACAACAATTTAAAAGGTTAAAGTTTCTGCTTCTTTTTAAACAAGTTAAGAAGGTCTGTGGGCTATACACAAGTTGTTTATTACATTTTTGCAAAAAAGCCCTCTATGATAATAAGTATATCATCCCCTCAGTTTAGCCTATTTTGAGCTTCTTAAAGAATGAGCTGTTTTAAGGCTTTGCTGTTTCTGTGCAATGAAGTTGTATCTGCCCTCACCCCCAAACCAAATGTATACACTCGCATTTTATACACATGAAAATGTCTACAAACAGATACACAATGCTAAAAACCCATGTATTTGACCCTTGGTCACAACCAGAAGCAAATTAAGTAGCTGAATGTTTTTTTTTTGTTTGTTTTTTTTGCGTGGGCTGTTTCGACAAGCAGAGACCCAAACAGGAGTACAAAAAGGGAAATGTTGCACCGCAGGTCACCTTTAAGGAAATATTGGTCCTTTTAACATGTCTAAAATATTTGAAGGTTAGATTCAAACATTTTTTAGATTGAAAGAAAAATAAATAGGAATGTAATGTTAATATGTGTGCAAAATTAAATTATCTGATCATGAAGTACTTTTACATGCACCAGGCTTGAATCAGAATAGAAGTTATGTGACATGCACAGAGTAGTTCAATTTCTTTATAACAACTCCAGAGAAAGAGGTATGTATTTAATGTGCAGTAAAAGAAGAACATTTTAAAAATACATGTGATGTGTGTCAGTTTTCTCATAACGGACCTGTGCCAGGTAATACCATTTAACATAATTAAGCTGCAGACTCAGCTCCTGTCGAGGCTGCTTTACAGAATGAGACAATGGGAGGGAATTAACATCACTCCAAGTTTTTCACTGCCACCAAATGTGGTGCTGCTGACTTTTCATTTACATACATGTATGCAAAGTCAGGTTAGTTTGCCCCCCTTTCAGAGCGACAAGATGGAAACAAGTTTTTAAAGGGATGACAATAAAACTGAGAACAAGTATAAGTCTCATTTGGAATACATTTTCTTTCAGTTTGAGCCATATTACAGTAGTTTCGAGTGCCCCAAGGGGGTTGTTTAAATTATGTTCAACATTGACATCTTGAGCAAAAAATGTATCAATGTTTTTTTTTTTATTAAAAGTTTTGATACAGAATAATATCTGTTAGATTGTTTTAATATGAAATTGTTGATTAAAAAATCATAAAATTTCAACAGCTTATTTTTTCTATTTTGAAAATCATTGCACAATTAAACAAATCATTCAAAAATATGTATTTGAGCTACAATCATTTTGTTTTCCAAATGTAATTACAGGACACTATTTTTAACTGTTAGTAAGGTATAACCCATTTATGACCCATTGTAATACTAAATCAAGTCCATATTTAACAAAGCACAGGATTGCTTTGCTAAACTGAATTGTTGTTACTGCTGCACAGTGTAAAAAAAATATTTTACCTACTGTAACTCAAAGTACTTTTGGCATGGATGTTAAATGTGATTTTTTTTTAAATCATTTGTGATAAAGGTCAGTCTCAGATTTGTATAGAACTATTACAACTGTTATTTTTAAGATGATCTAAAAACCAATAAAAGGAATGTTAACTCCAACGTTTGGTTTATTAAACCATGTCTGTCACTATCAGTGGTCGTTAAGACATGCTAAATAATGCAACCTCTTAACAAAATGTGGAACACTAAAAGAAAAAGTCCTAATTTTATGTTTAGTTTTATCATATAACTGCACTTAGAAAAATGACAAACCGATAAGAACTGTACATGTAAAATGCTGATCTTTCAGACTAGTCAAAGCTTGTTCCCCTTCTCATCACCCGGGCCAGAAGGTCTGGCTCTCTTCTAGGGACATTCCACTCAGATCCATGTCCAAAAAGATGTCCCCAAGGTTTATTGGTCCGTACGAGGTGGAAAGGTCCATTGGGGACTCTGCCGTCCATCTCCGTCTCCCTTCCTCTCTCCGGATACATCCCACCTTCCACGTGTCCCAGGTCAAGCCCGTCTCGTCTAGTCCCTTGTGCCCACCCGCTGAGCCCCCTCCCCCGTTAGACATTAATGGCCACCCCGCCTACACGGTCCGTAGAATTGTGGATGCTCTTCCCCATGGGTGTGGGTGGCACTCTAGCCAAGCTGAGTTTAGCAGAGTCTAACTGAGTCTTTGTCTTCCTGAGTCTAACCTTATTGTTTTTTGTCTTTGCCTCTCGGCACGAAGTCATCCTGCAAACTGGATGTTTTGGCCTTCTCCCCCCTGGAAGGATCGTTGAGCTTCACACTGTGCTGGGGATGCAAACTGGATGTTTGGTTCTCCTTTACCCGAAAGGCTTTTTTGAGCTTTACACAGAGTAGGGGATAAATCTCCACACAAACTGTTTAAGTACTTCTGGAAATTTAAGTGGCAGTCAGCTCCATCGCTCCTCAGAAACCAACCAAACCCAAGTAAACCCTGTCCGCCCTCCAACAAGTCAACCTAGTTCAGTAATAACCCACACCGACTGGAATCTGGGAAGGACACGTGAGTCCCGTTTCAGTCTCTGTCTTTGCAAGTCGCCGCTCATGTTTCCCACTGAGCCTTAACTAAACTCTGAACTTCCCCTCTCACTTCCAGTTCCGGTCCCCCAGTGTTCTGAGAAACACTGAATCCAACTCATCGTGTTTTCAATAAACCTGCTAAACCTTTTCTCTGGTTCTCTGAGTGGTTTCCTGCATGTGGGTCAGATCCCCTTAGAACATCATGACAGAACACTCTGGCCAAACTGTTGACCCAGCAGAAGCCATTCAGAGAGCCCTTTGCCTTCAACAAACCATAATCCAGAAACATCACAACCATTTCCACGATCTCAGTAACCAACTGTCTGGGCTTAACAGCCGAGTGACTGAATTAACTGAGGCTGTTCGTTTTTCTCTCCAGGCTTCGGGCCCAGCCGGTGAGCTAGCCCCGCAGCAAGCTAACCAAGCCAACGCTCTGACCAATGAGCGCAACTGACTGTGATGTAGTAAGTGTGACAGAAAGCTGGTGGGGGAGTGTAAAAAAACAGCCTGTTGGTAAAACGGCGAATACATGCTTCTTAAAAATGAATGAGCGTAGAGCCTCTTCCTGCTCACGTTTCAACGAAAACCCAAAGTCTAATCCTTCCAAAACCGATTCCAAAGCCGAGTCAAACGACAACTGTTCAATAGTTGTTGCCATCTTCCTTGTTGTGCTTTCTCTAGCGTTGCACAGCTTCATCGTCACGCCCTCAAAACCCCACCGGCTTTGCGTCCAGATATTCAAAACGCATCTCTGGGTTGTGATTGGCCCGCCAGATCTAGGGCCTGAGGCATGGATCCAGAGCACTACCGCAGCACGCATCATTGTCCATCTCATTAAACAGTCCTCATATATCTTCTGCTGTAAACAAATAAAATTTATAAGAAAATTGTTGAACAAAATCAGCACTGGAGCTACAAACAGTTGGGTCAAAATCAAACCTAGATGAGGGAGTTTAGTTATATATTCAAAAAAGTCCATTACTGTGCTCCGATTGCATCAGTTCAAAAGGATTAATCATGAAAATTGTACTATCCATGATAGGAATATTGTGATTATGATAACAACAACAAGCGTTCAGGAGAGGGGGTCTAACTTCAGGGAGTGATAAGGTTATGCTGGGGCTAGAGAAAACAAAGCAAAAGTAACGCAGGCAAAAGCAGCTTTTGAAATGCAGAGTGGATGGAAGTTCAAACAGTTAAGGTATAAACAGCAATGAATACAGTGGATAAAATAAGTATTAACACATCACCATAATTTCATAGCAAACTATTTTCTATAGGTGTTATTGACATGAAATTTTACAAGGGGTTGGTAACATCCCAATAATCCATAATAAATAAGCTCAGAAATGAAGTCATGTGTTATAATGTGAAATGACACAGCTACTTGGGTTCTTACAAACACGGTGAAATTTGACGTCAAATGCACCTTTAGAAATTTGTTCTGGAAGAAAGGTGAAGAGTTTTAAAAAAAGACAGAAACTCTACAGAACCCCCATAGAGAGCATTCTGACCAGCTGTCTCACAAAATTTAATTTTGTATACACTCTGTGTGTACAATAAAATGACAATAAAATCTGTCTAGGTCTAAATACTTATCTTGCCTACTGTATTCTGTAGGGAATATGTAAAAGATCAGATTAAAAGAGAACTGCTTGCCTTACTGACAGAACTCATTGCAGGTTAGGGTTAGGGTTAGTAGCCAACATAAGAAAAAGTAGACACTATTTGCTCAGCAGCACAGTTAGAACTTCTGTTTTTCTCTTATTTGCTGTAGTTTTTTGCAATTTAAAAGTTATGCATTATGCCCACATGAAAGAGGAAAACATGGCTGAGTGCTGGGGTTAATACACATAGGATGTCTGGCAATATGGGAGTTTCCATATCCCATAAGGAGACATAGAAATGAATGCTATGATTGAGAACTATAGGTAATTTGCGTTATCCCAGTTCTCAGTGTACCATGAGTGAGATGTCTCACCAGACAACCCTCCTTGCTGGGGCAGAGTGAGAGATGGTTCTCATTTTGATTGGCACTGCGTCAAGGCGAAAGCTATTTAGAGGACAGGTGATGCAGAAATCGCAATCACCAGCCATTAAGGATTGCCATAATGAGATAATGAGTTATGTCACAAAAGTATAAAACAGATAAATGTTTTCTTATCAAAAAATATGCAAGATGTTTTAAAAACATAAAATTGACATTGGAAACAAAAACCGTGAGTCTGTGTTTGCCTTTTCAGCCAGTTTCACATTTCTCATCTTTAAAAACTATATGTGTATTGTTTCAACACATGCATCTTTGAGTATAGCAAAGCAGAAAAAAAATATTACTTTCTGAATAAACAGAATCCATCCAATTCTGTTGTCTGTCATTTGATAGAAAACAAAGGCAGACTTCTCCCTCTTGTCTCTCTTTCTCCTCTTCAGTCTGCAGCTCTCTCTCTAAAAAAGCAACAGATGAAAATAATCCTTCAGACTCGGGAGCAGCAAGCACAGCATGGGAGGGAATTATTGATTTGGTGTCATGAATAGGTAATGGCGAGGATGCATCTCTCTTGCAAAGAAAACATTCTTTTTTACTTAAGTTTTATTGCCAGACCTCTATGGGGGTGACATACTGTGTATGTTTTTTTGTTATTTTTGTTTTGTTTTTTTACATTAAAACAGATTTAAATATGATCATTGGTTCTCATGTTTTGACTGTAAAAGTATTACATTACAGTTACATTTTCATAATTGAGTATAGTTTAAGGAAAGTTAACAGGGATAAGGGGAGCATTAAGATAAGATTTCCCTTTAGCAATCTTTTTGCTGATACCTTTTTGCATGAAAACACTTAATCTGTAAAGAACACAATCAAGTAAAATGCAGAACAACTTCAACTCTCAACATTTAGATTAAACGAACTATAGCAAGACAAGGTGGTATATTTGTTATTAAAACTTATTTACGCAGAATATTGGTCACAAGTTGTGTCTTTTTCTAGATTTTCAAAATAGTTAAATAGATAAAGTAAAATATGATTGTTAGGAAGAAACAAACGGAATTCATATTATACTGACATTCAGCACTTCCTTCATTAGATCTAACAAACATCTGGTAGGAGTTTTCCAGGCCCAACACAGAAGTACATTTGTTTTTTTTGTTTGCTTTTCTTGTTTTTTAATTTAATAGTACTTATCTTCTCTGAGGTGGTAATGTTCTTGTGTTGTTGACAAACACTGTACTTTATTCTGTTGCTGTGCACTTTTAAATTGGCATATTTTATGCATAATTATATTATCTTGTTGAAAATGTGTTTCTATACAGTGGAATAGATGTATCTGCAAAGAGTAGTTTGATGTTGAATTATTCATGAAGGTATTTAATTTATACTTTTAGAGTTTGTTTTGAGCTTCACTTTCTTTTGAAGCTACTTTCATGGACTAAACAGGAAACCAGAGCAGGGTACAAATTCTGTTAGATGTAATCATACAGGTGTATCGTTGCCAACTTCCACCTAACACCATAATTTAGATTGCAGGCTGAATACTAAAATCCTGTATTTAGGTAAAATGTGGACTAGTAAAGAACAATGCTATAACTACTATTATTGTTTTATTTTAAAAAATTTATTATTTGAGGACTCAACTCTTTAAGGAATGTCACAGGGAGCAGAAAAGAAAGAAAGGGCAAGGTTATTTTTTCATTAGTTTTCTATATCTAAGGATTGGTGGAATTAGTGTACATACTTGTAGAGTGTCTGCATAGCATTTCAAGCAATACAGTAGATAATTTAATTCCTAAGAAGTGGTGCATGTAAGTGTCATATGTCATCTCAGAGTCATGACATAGGAATAAAGAAGTTGAAAAAAGAATCTTGGTAACACTGCAAATCATTCGTAACACACTGCAAATCATTCATAACACACTTATTAAAAGCTAAAGACTGTCTTAACTTCATATGTTGAACCTATATAAAGGTCCATCTGGGACAATAAGTAATTATCTACTAAAATGAAACATTTGATGTATTGTGTCAGTCGGATAAGCTTTTCCAGCGCTGTATGCGACGGCAGCCTTTTAAGTAGCTCTCTAGTTCTACTCTTTGTTTGCTCTTTTTTAACTTTTTTCAGCTCTTTTGTACCTTCTAATTTATCTACTGTTTTTCAACCTTGGGATGATTTTATCTTTTTATTGAAAATGCAACTTTTATCTTTTATGCTTTTTTGGTACAATAAACACTTTTTATATTGTCTGTCGTATTTCTATCTTTAATGGCATCTTGCTTTAACTCTTTGTACTCTGTATAAACTACTGGAACAAATATTTCCCTGAAAGCGTAATCCTAAGAGATAAATAAAGTTAAGTATAAGTCTAAGAAGAAATAGATGGTTTTGCTGTACTAAACATGCTATCACTTTGACAGCAGGGCTTTTCAGGTGACATGCCTGTGCTACTTTTAGAGGCTAAAAGTAGCACAGTAAGTAGCAAATAAACTGTATTTTTGAATGCAATACTTTACAAATGATGATACAGCTGAAATGAATGATACATTGGATAATGACATTACTAATTAATGCTGCTCACATTTTTCTTTTGCTGTCCCAGAGGACCAACAAGTATTTTCCTAATTAGGGGAAACACAATAGTTGGTAAAAGTTGATACAAAGGAAAAGCAGTACAAGAATATTTTCTATGCAAGGACAGCTTTTTTTTATTCTGTGTTACTGCTTTTTACATTCACGGTAATGAAACATTTCTTGCACCCACAGGTTTTCTGGATGGAAAGTTCTGTACATTATCAGGCAAGTTGAAGTGCTTCAAAAATACATAGCAATGTTCCTAGGTAGGTAGGTGGCTATTAACAAGAAGGCCTTTGACATTTTATTAGAGCAAAGCTCAGAAGTAGAATATGTGACATGACAGAGACAGCTAAAATGTCACACAGGGATTCAAATAAATTTAAACAATAAAAAGGAATTATTCAAAAATGGAAATTTGAAAAGGTGGACTAAATAATCCAGTGAAGACATTAAATTCTACAAAGTTCACCAAATAAAAACCTTACGCAGATGCACATCTATAACATTTATCTATGTACTTATTTTTTAAATAACTTGTTACCTGAATATTTGACAAAATTTCATTGTAAACCACCTCAAACTGCTTGTTTCAAGAACTGAAAACAATAGCATTGAACAAAATGTAAAACATTTATAATACGGCCAAATCTAAAATACATAAACCAGAGAGAATTTGGTTGCTAAGGCAACAGAGCATCCAACATTGCAGAAGTGCTTAAATGCATTTTTGATGAGAGCTAAAAAAAAAAAAAAAGAAAATGGTGGGAAAAAGGAGATAAACGATGAGCAGCAATGTCACAGTGTTGTATAAGCAGCAGGTTTATACAGTTAGCAGCAGGCTAACCCAGCCATCGCTATTACTCACCTACTGACACAATAATTTTATCAGCCTGCTACTATTATTAGTTCTATCAGGATCATTTCATCATTCATCAATAATACATGACCCAAAGAGAATCTGTGAACAGGAGGTAATTAAAGCAAATCCCCCTTGTTAATAGCAAAGGGAAAACAATATAAACTCTGTTATATTTGTCTGAAACGCTAATTGGTATGCATAGGGAAGGTGAAGCTATTGGATCTTGTGGTAGCTCTTTCTAACTCTTTTGACTTGTGCCTCAGGATCAGGAATTCAGATTGTTCTACCGTGTCAAGGCTAAGGCACCATACTGTCTAAGGTTTATTTGTTGATTCATTGATTTTTTTTTCTCACCAGCAGAGATGGAGGTGTAGAAACCGTAATTGGTCTTGACACCTTTCTCAAACGTTTTTTTTCCCCCCAATCTTTGACTTGGTTTTGGTTCTTTATGCTTTAGTGATGGTCCTAGTTGGTCTCGTTTTATCTGGCCTTAAAAATTTGTATCAAGGCCAGTTTGAGACTTTGAAGTTTCATCAGACCCCTGCCTGGTCATGCCATCATACACTTTACCCAATGTTTTTTTTTCTAATGAGGACTGTGAAATCTTGCATTGACTGTAACTTAATATTTTGTTGCAGTACCTTCAAACAAACAATCAAAAGATTCCAGTACCTGTCAATTAAACTTCTGCTCCATTTAGCAGGTATTTTGTCCCACTCCTCATGAACAAACTGCTATAGTTGTCTCAGGTTTAAATTGTGCCCTTTTCAGACGGCATGTTTCAGCTTCTTCTAAAGATGCTCAATAGGATTAATGTCAGGGCTCATGGAGGGCCACTTCAGAATAGTTTAGTGTTTTCCTTTTAGCCATTCTTGGGTGCTTTTAGCTTTGTGATTTGGGTCATTATCCTGTTGCAAGACTCAACTGAGACCAAGCTTTATGACATTAAGCAGCACATTTCTCTCCAGAATCCCTTGATAGTCTTGAGATGTCATTGCACTCTGCAGAGATTCAAGAGACCCAGTGCCAAATGAAACAAAGTAGCCCCAGAACAAGTTAGATCTGACACCGATGTGCCTTAAGCTAGAGGTGCATTTTCTATCTTTATAGAATTTTTTTCTGGGCTCTTTTGTGAAAGACATGATAGGCTTCACTTTTTTCGGGCTATCAGCAATCCAGTGAACATATGGAGATCAGAGGGTTTTATTTCCATTTTGTGTTGTTCTAGTTAATTTTTATTGTATTTGGGTTCTTACCATTTTTTGGTTGGCCCTCTGTTGACCTCTCGTCTCCTTTCCCCTAGCTCCCTTCTAGTTTCCTCTGTCTACACCTGCTCCCAATTTGCTAATTAGCCTGGTCTTTGTTTCTGTCTCCCATTTATACACCTCCTGCTCAGTCACTGTTTGCTGGTTCCTCATCTTCATTTACTTACCCTTCATGTAAGTTTTTTCCAGTTTTCAGTATTTTGTGGATTTTTGCTTCTATTGAAACAAAAATATAATGTATTTTTAGGAGCAAGAAACTTTGTAGTGTGTGTGTGTATATATATATATATATATATATATATATATATATATATATATATATATTTATTTATTTCAGTTTCATTCTAGGATAAATATTACTCATAGATCTACAGAACTGTTTTTCACTAAATTCCTCTCCTACTTAATATTTCTATCTACTAAATTAATGGTAAGTTCAGCTGAATGAAATGTCGTACAATTTAGTTTACCAAAACTTTGATCAATTTGTAAAATCACTCTGGGTTACTAAACTGCAAGAGAAGCCGCTCCATAACCTTTCTTCCTGAATACTCATACATAACATAGAAAGCCAGCAAAATCTTTCAAACACGTAAGCTTTCAAAATCGATATGACATTGCAGAACCAAAAAAGACATGCCTTGGAGCTCAAAGGGGTTAACATCAAAGATTCATAAAGCTAAGGCTAAAATGGATCAGTGCTGTTTGATGCATTTTGGGGTTGTTTGTTTTTGTATTTTTAAACACAAGTGCAATCATAAAACTATATAAAGCCCTGCTCTATAATATGGATACACTTCACTCAAACAAAAAAAAATTTAATAAATTGTGAGAAATAATATGTTTTAAATACACACTGCATAGAGGTAGTCTGAGAATTTTTGCCTTAAATCTAAAAGCCAGGTGCTGGCAAAACCAACCCCTAATTAAAACACCAAACACTTGGCTTATAAGGAGTGTGACTAAATAAATTTTCTAACTAGAAAAACACTCGGAGAGTGAAAAATTTGCTGCATAACCAAGCAGCACATATTGCAACTTGCACCTATAGCCAAATCTCACACATGATCTGGATCATTACTATATTGAAAGGAATTGTTCCATGGCATGAGGCACATCTCTAGTAAAAGATGTCCAATAAATTCACTCATATTCAATTGATCCTGCTAAGAAATCAACAACGTATTTTTCTGTTTGAGTAAAATACGTCCAGAATTTTTGAGTCTAATGCTGAGGCTGTCAATAGTCACTGCTGCCACCCTCTGGTTTAGTGGGGAACTGCTTGTTTTGCCAAATATCTCTATCTCACAATGTTAGAGAAACCTTTAACAGACAGACAGACATTCACACAAACTTTTTTAAAAACATATCATCCTTGGCAGAGGTGACAAAGGGTGTGACAGAGCTGTGTTAAAATCAATCCCTTTGCTGCCTTAGTTCACTCTAAAAATCCCCAAAAATGTGGAAAATGCATGTGTCTCAAGCCAACGTGAATTATTTTTGTAAAAGGGGTTTGGGATTAGATCTGAGCTAAAATTACAAATTTATATTTCTATCTAAAAAAAAGCTTAAAATTAGCTTCATAAAATGGATAAAACCAAGCTAGAGAGTGACATAAAATCAAATCTCAAAAGCTAAACAAGGAAATACGATTCTGTTTTTCCTTTACTTATTTTCAAATATAGACTGCCAAGGCTACACACACACTATATTGAATTTATCTAATTATTTTATTAATCTCTTAAATCACAGGAGAACAGTTGGATTTATTGCTACAGAATAAAATAACTTGTTGCATTTTTGAAAATCAATTTATCAAAGAGAATAATATGAACATGCAATTGCATATTCATTTTCCTTTTTGTCAACCTAGAAAGAGGATGACAATACAAGCAGTGTCCATTAACACAGCTGCAGAATTCTTTTGAAATACTCCTTCTCTGTTATAGTGCATAAAGGGCAGAAAATACTGGGCAGTAAATTTCTCCTCTGCAAGAAAAGTAACTTGGTATGATCTCAACACCCTAACCACTAAGTTATTTTTATTTTATTTTTTTTTAAGTTAAAGGTTTATTCAACATTGGATGATTGAAGATTCTACAGTCTGCTTATGTCTAGCCTAGACTGCTAGCATGAGACATTCTGTGACTTGCAGTAAGCATAGAATGTTTTCCCGCAGTAAAGATAAATCTTCTAATCCTTAACTCACAAAAGAAACTGAAATTGCAACTTGATCCTGCAGGATAAGTACTGTGTACAATATCTAGAGTGAGTGATCTACTTTAGGCTGTTTTGAGGCCACATGGTCTCCCACATGGCCCATCCTTCACTTTACAATTCAGGAAGAAGTGCAGGGCTGTGATAAGTAGCTTGAAGGCTTTCCTCTGTTTATTCGTGCTCTCTGGGTGAATCATTGCCTCTCTAAATTGCTTATCTACAAACTGCCCAAATCAGGTCCCACCTCCTCCCACCTACTGCTGTCTTGTGTCTTCAGATCACACCTCTGACCGCTGCCCCCTGTCCTATTCTGTCTAGTTTATCTTCCCTCTTTGCTGATTCGATGTCCCCAAGGGAATGGCCATGACATGGTCGCTCCATGGCATAATGATTTTCTTTGTTTGCTGGGTTCTTACTTTCAGCCACATTGAATGCATTTGGACTGGGAATCCCCGGGTTCATTTTCTTAGATCCAATTATTATAAATTGATTGGGGTAACACGTATCATTTTCTTTAGAAATTTCTGAACTCAATTTTCAAGTTTTTACATGCAATAACTAAAGTGCAATATTTTAGGAAATGCTACAGTGCACTTCACAAATGTCTATACTGCACATATGTCTATACTTATTTTTCAGGTTTCAAAAGCGATCTTGAATCCATTAATTGTATTTGATAGATCCACATACAGTAAGATATCAGAGGAATCTGTAGTGTGAGCAAAAAAAATTATATTTATATTACCTCATATGTTGGTAACTTTTTTCAGCTAGGTCAATAAATTGTATAGTCTATAAGTAGCCCATCTGCTGAATTAACTGGCCAGCTTCCCCTTACCTTCTAAAGGAGAGAATAGCAATACATGATCCTACCATTACTATGTTCACATTAGTGTATTGAGCTCAAGTTTATGTGCATTTTCACATACATCATTTTGCATGCATGCCAAAATGTAGGATTTTGGTCTGAGCACTCCATCATCTACGTGTGTTACCCCTTCATGACTTGTGCTGAGCTAAAGTTTTACATTTTTATTTTTATTATTTATTTTTTTGTCATTGGCTTGCTTCTAGCAAACCTTTGAAAAGGGACATTTATACAGTGCAGATCTGCTATTTTTAAAATGGACCTCTTGACTGCTTTTTTGATTGATGTTGCCGTGGTAACGCTTGTCATTTAAGGTGAACCATCAAGACTACACTTTCCATTTCTACACTGCTGAATTTGTACTGAGCATAAATCAAACAAAGGTCAACTACATGAGTTAGGCATCCAATAAAGACTGGTGGTTGAATAAGGTTTTATTTAATGAAATCATGAAATCATGATATATTTTCGTTAAACATCTGAAAAATCTCTGTTACTTTCGTTTGGCTTAAGTAAAACCTCTAATGATATGAACTTTTGAAAAGTTTGAAAAAGGTGAAAATTAAGACAAAAAACAAGAGACTTGCCCTAAGATTCCACTTCCTCTTTGGAGGCTCTCCTCCACCCATGTAGGCTCACCTCTTCTAGATGCTGGCTATGTTGCTATTTTAATTATTGAGAACAGTTCCATATTCGCTCCAATTTCCTTTTCTGTTCCAGTCCACATTGCTTTGGTTGAATCTCTCATAAATGATCTCTTGAGTTGTACGCGTTGCTTTTTATAGACTTAAAGACTGAAGTGGAGGATGTGAAATCTGAGAATAATGCTTTTGTGCTCCATATTTTGGGAAAATGAAATCCTTATAAAATTCTTCAGTGTGACATTTCATAACCCTACATTTTATATTTTGACTTATTATTTAATGAAATATATTTTGCTTCTCAAGTCATCCTTGAAATACGTTTATCCAAAAAAGGAAACATTTGAGGCCTTAAAATTGTGTGAACCCCCACCTTTTTTTCATCCACACAGTGTTTGATTTGGAGATTTTTCTTTAACATTTGCTTGGTGGGAAGTCAGAAAGAATGCTTTGTATTGCATATGTATTTTCGTTTTTAAAGTCTGAAATACGCAAAGCAGAATGTTTGCTGCAGATATAGTATGCAGCTGATAAGAATTTATTTGTTTGCAGTGTCGCCATGCATTTATATATGAAGGACTATTTTCTGTGTTGCTTTTTTCAGCAGCGGTAAAATGCTTTCTGTGTGGGACCTAGGAAAGATAAGTATTAGACTGCTTTTGAAAAGTGTATTCTATGAATTATAGGCAGCCTTTACTTGCATCAAAACAACATTCATCTAAACTCTGACATACAGTAAATCAAAACGTGACACAATGACATCATAGTAATAAAGGTGTATTTAAAATCACTATGGGGAGTTATGTTAGTAAGAATTTTTCTGTCAAGGCTGTCTTTTTCATTCACTCCTTTAGTTTGCTTATTTGCCAAAGAGGTATCCTGTGTAAAAGGCACAAGCATCAACTGTAGCTCCCTATTTACCCCATCAAAACTGCTGCATTAGTCCAGATCAATAGTGATCCAATGCTTTAAAATAAGATGCGTCTTGTCATTTTAAATACTATGATTCATTTTACTATAGATCAATACAAATAATATCCTATTATCATCAGGTCCTTTGGCATTTTTAGCAAGAATGTGATTTATTTTGCCATCATCTGCTGGGTGATAGCATCAGAACAAATGATTTTTAAAAACTCAACAAGCTGATAAAGAAGCTCTGTTAGAGGAACTCATGTAGAACCTTTAAAGATGATCTTACAAATATGAATTCCCCATAAAATGAAGAACATTATAAACAATAGTGAGCATTCTCTTCAGAAGTTTGTTAAACAACAATAGTGTTTTCGGTAAGAGGCTTCCTCCAGATGTGGTGCCAATACAGATCTTAATAGAGGATCCTTCCTGCCAACACAGCTATCCAGATATACAACAAGAGCAGCAAGGAATTTTCATGGAAAGTCTTTCCACAGAGATTCATGACGACAATTATTTAGCTCTTTAAGAGAAGTGGCCTCTATATACAGAGATCAGACTTCTGAAAGTCTTCCTAAAGACTTCCTAAAGCTTTTCAAGTTCTGCGAAAAGGACATGAAGCAGCTAGGGACAATTTCCACTATTTATTCCTAAAGACTTCCTAAAGCTTTTCAAGTTCTGCGAAAAGGACATGAAGCAGCTAGGGACAATTTCCACTATTTAAGTGTTGCTTATTTTTTAGGCACATTGTGTGCCAGGAATTTACGAAGACCGCATATTGAATTTTTAATTCATAAGCAGCAAGAATGTTTGCAATATTAATTGTTCACATTTTGCTGTAGAAGACACAACTCCCAGATGTTTTGGGTAAAATATCTACCTGTAGCGTGGCAATATAAACATGGATCTAGGAGATTTGGTTTTAAACTACTCATCGTCAATTAAGATTTGAAATAAGACAATCACTGTGAGAATGGGAGTTTTTTTTTATGTTTAGTTAATTTCTCCACTGTAAGATCAATAAAATAAATCAGCCAATTAGTAGTAACCATTATACTGGAACCAGCCTTTTCTATGAGCAACTGGTGGAAGGAATTTCTGTCCATGACTATTCTCCAATTCATTTCAAGTTTTTTTTTAAAAGCTTTGTACGATTCATTTGATTTCCAGCAAGTATAGACTATAAACTAGAAAATGCACAATTTATTCTTTAAGTTTTTAAAGGTATTTTTGAAAACTAGAGATTAAGCTAGAACTGATCCAAATTACTGAAATTAATTTCTCCTGTCAGGTATAATTAAGAACAGCTTGCATGAGAGACTAATAAACATGGTTGAAACTTTGATGTGTCCAGTCATGGTCAATTACCTTATTTCAATCTTTTCAATTATATGTTCATCAGGTTCTAAGCAAAGATTTTATAAAGGCTTTGATAGGGTAAGCAGATTTACCTCATCTCTATAGCCCTAATTGAGACTCATCAAGCTGCTGATTAGATCCTGATTGAAATCCCTGTCAACTAATAGCTTACAAATGTATTTTTTTTCTAATCAAAGTAAAGCAATTTACAATATAAAATATATTTATTTCTATAAAGTCATTTTATTGATTGTACTGAACATGGGTATTGATTTTGCACATGTAGTTCCTAAATGAAATTGATATGGTACAACATCATAATTTAAAACATCAGTTGGTTGAATCTTTTCTTGTTTTTGGGTGCTCCTTTTCCAAAATAGAACAAATATTAGACAAAATATTATTGGATACTTTGTAATAACATATATAGATTAGCAAATAAAATTAAACTGTGTGTTTATTTATTAGGGAGAATCTAATCAAGGTCTACTCTGCTACTTCCATAGCATTAGAACTCACAGCCTAATGTTAATGATGTGATGCACTTGGTTGAATGACCATCATTAGTGTAAGTACTTCTGTGAAGCAGAAGTTTGGTCAGTTTTTGTATTGACTTGTGTGCTGGCTCTAAACAAAGAAGGAGAGATGTTAGCAATGGTCCCAGTAAATTTGTGGTCCCTTATTTTTATAAATTTCAAATTATTCGGGTGTATTGGGTTTTAATGGAATATATTGAACAATATTTAGGACAGTTACCTATTTTTTTAAGTTTAACCTCTCAGCTCCACTGGTGCCTCTTCTCAGGGCTGGTCGCTGTTATTTTAGTTAATCAGAGTGTTTCCACTGAAAAGACTGCAGCACATTTCTGAAGCGTTCTAGAAGCTCTTGACATTTCTTTAAAAAAGTGGGTATTCTATTTTTGCTGCATGTTGCTATAAATGCATGTAAATGTGGAGCAGAATGGATGATCAGGCAGGAAGTCTGTTGATGAAAAGCAAAGCTGATCCAATCGAGTTTAAAAATAAAAGACATGGCATTTCCTGGACTTTTACATGTATGTACAGTGTAAGAAAAAAAAATGGTTCATACAGTTAAAAGACAGATTTGATAAATATGAATTGAAAATTAACTGAAAAAACTTTAAATCTCAACTCATATGCTAAAGATGAAAGTAAAAAAAGGATAGTAATTAGATAAAGAGTATGCATAAAAAATGCTGGTAGAACTAGTCAAATTAACATTTTGCTGGTTTAAAGCCTATAAGTACACTTTCATGCTGGGTGATGCAATCCTGACATTTTCAGAGTCCAACCATACAGAGTCGCTACTTTGAAAACTCTGCTGGTGGAATTTGACATCTTTAAAAAGCTGTGGTGTTATCCAAGGTCAGACTGCTAAGTAGAACAAAAAAAATTGTATCACAAATTCTGAAGGTCTTGCTCAGAGTGCATGACCATAATACTAGAAAAAACAGTGTGCAGAGAAAATAGACTTTGATCCCATGGCATAAGTATTTATATCCCTTGAACCTTTTAGATATTGTGAAATTACAAACACAAGCTTCAATGTTTCTGGGTGAGATTTCATGTCATGAAAAAGTGCATAAAGGGGAAGTACAAAATGTAACATTTGCATGCAGCCTTCCTGAGCCTATACTGTACTTTGTAGAAGTACTTTTTATTCAAAACAGCTACAAGATTTCTGGGATACGTTTCCACCATCTTTGGACTTCGGTCTGCAGTCTTCGCCTACACATCTTTGCAAAATTGCTTAATCTTGGTTTAATACTAATCCTGAGGAGCGTTTTTTGATTATCAGTTTTATAGTCGTGCCACAAATCCTCAGAAATGTTAGGTTCTTGATTTTGACTTGGTCACTCTTACATCTGGATTTGCTTGGAACTTACAGTAAGAATTGTTAACAATTGTTAAACTATCCAACCATACAGAATTAAATATTATCAAATTTACTCAAATTAGCAAATTTTTTTCTACAACTCTGACAAGGCTGATGAAAACATCCACACAACATGGGGAATTTTTAGGGTTATGTGATCTGTTAGTTTTCTACCATGATTGAGTGCTAAATTGATTTCTACCATGATTGAGTCCAAAAGTTAATTTTAAGTTAGTCAAGTTCAGCCTTAAATGACAAAAGAGCTATTTCTACATCCCCTGTTTTGCTCTGGTAAATAGTAAATAAGATTCTGTATGGCTTTTAATACTAGTTACTTATTTTTTTCCTATATTTTTTAACTGATCCTCAGTATTTAACCTTTGTGTCCCCCCACATTCAGTATGGTCATCTTATATGCTTCTTCAGTGAATATTTGTCCTTGTAGTCAATGAGTTAGATGCAATTAGTCAGCTGATGGATTGAACTGAACTCTGGGCAATGCTCAATGATGGATAAAACACAGCTTAACATAACAGAACATAACGGAGTTTTTACTCTCTAATGACCTCTAACAAACCTTTGTCCCATTAGGGCATAGCTGTAGTTTTACTGAATGTACTATTTACTTTATTAGAGTAAGTAGGAGTCAGAATTGTTTACATAAGCTATTATCTAAAGGAATCAGGTAAGTGGGCTAAAAAATATGTCTGCCACACATTTCAGAGTTTGGTTTATTAAAAAGAATGTAAAGATCATTTATTTTCGGTTCACTATCATTGCACTCTGTACATAAAAATACAATTAAAACGTTTTAACATTTGTATTTGTAATGTTGCAAAATGTAAATTTGCTCTATTGCTTTTCTTCTGTCAAATACTTTTAAAACCACAGCTACTGCATCAATGTCTCGGAAATAAAATGGTTCTCCATTTGCTGAAATTCCTGCATAGAGAAGCTTCAAAAAGCCCATGATGCAGAAAAAGTACATCAGAACCTCATTACATGCTTATTACCAGGCAATTAAGAAAAACTCAGTATGAGTCCCAGTTTAAAAGATGAATGACTTAACAGAAAGTGCTTTATATGAAGCTAGAATTGATTCTGGCACTGCACATGTTTCTTTGTGATTATTAAAATGTCCTCTTACACTGTCTTCTCTTTGGAAAGTGATACATCATTGATTTGTATGGCTTGGCACATAGTAAAAGGAATATTAAAATGTCTAATTATACAGAACGGAATCAGTGAAAAGTCAGATATCAATCAAAGCATTTGGTTTACTTCCTGCTCACTTCCTTTTTGAAAGTGCTAAAGATAATAACACCGTCACACTTAATATAACACCAAAAATTAAGCTGAATGTTTTTCACTTGATTGTTTTAAAACAAACAAGGGAAAAAATAATGTAGTTTCTACATCATGGAAAAAATATGTGCACCTGTTCCTGCTTTTTTAGAGGGTAGGTAATCGTTAAATGTTTCCCAGTAGTTTCATCATTTTAATTCCAAAATACTTTATTGATTTCAAAGAGAAAGAAAATAAATATTACAACAGTTTAAAAGTCTGAACACGATGCTTGTAGTAGCTGCACTGATTATTTAAGTCAATAATATCAACAAAGAACAATTTTTATTTGTTGTTTTTTTTTTTTTTTTTTTTTGTGAATGCCGGACCACCATTCTTTTCTTCAATTTAGTGTTCTAAAGGAATGTTGCCTGAAAACTACAACAAACAAAAAAACAAAAATAAGGGTGCACTAAAAAATATGCACATTATTTTAAATTATTGTTTTTCTTTCATTAAAAGATTAAAAAAATCTAAAGTACACAAGTTTTGAACATACCTGCGATAACACCAGTTCAATTCGAAAAACTCACACAGAGAGAAAAGACAATTAGAAGAAATGTATCGATACAATTACTTAGTCTTTGGCGCTCAGACCTCGGCAGGAAACATAGCGCTGTATTTTGATTGATATGCATGAACAGAAGTAAAGAACAGGGATGTTTCCCCCCCAGGCCTGAAACTGGTGGTGGAGTGGAGATTGATGAAGTTGGTCAGTCTGTAGACTGCTGGTTAGTGAGATGGTCTGCTGAGCTTAATTTGGAGATCCAGTGGACTGCATGAGCTGATACTAGAGCTTCACTCAGGGACCTGGAAGATGGAAGTCCAGTTTGGATAACACAGGTTGAGAGAACCTGTCCATGATAAGCAAGCAAGAAGCGATAGTGGAGAGGAAAAACTCTGCATTGGGAAGAAACCTCTGGCAGAACCAGGCCCAACATGGCGGTCTTCTGCTGGACCGGTTGAAACAAGACGCAGAATGCAGTAAGAGTCCAGGAGGAATGACACTCTGATGAAGCTTTAGCTAAAATGGTGGAGGAGGGGCTGGAGGTGGGTTGAAACACGGTCGTCTAAATAAATTCACAGCATAACCACCACCTGCACACTAGGTAGAAAACGAGTTGCGGATTGGAGACCTTTTAAGATTAACTCTTGGATGCTGATTGGCTTTCGTAGAGGTGTGGTTCAAAGCTGAATTGCTGTGTCGTAGGCGGATGAAGGCGAGTAATCAGTTTATTCAGTTGAACTTCTGCCCAGGCTCTGTAACAACAGAAGGAAATATATCAATGAGGTTGAAAACTAAACATCTGATGCTCAGATAGTATCTCCATTTCCAAGCAATGTGAAGTCTTTTATGTCAGTAGGGCAGATTACTCAATCACCAATCTTTCAAGCAGTGAAAAGTGGCAAAACTGAAAATTATGCATTTCAAAACTAAATTAATCTGAACACTATCTAGCTGTTAATTTTTTCTTTTTATAAATCTACATTGTCATAGTTTGAAGTACCTAAAACTTTAAAATGAATTAAAAACATACATATATGGGTCCAAATTATTTAATTTAAAACTTCACCAAACTATTAGATTTGAATGATTGAATGACCAAGTTGTGCACCAGGTCTCCAAGACCTAAAATAAATCCTGGTATAGATTTAAAGTAGCAGTTTTTGGTGACTGTGAGACTGTCGGTGGACTCTGTTGTAATGAGGCCCGGTGAGGCTCAGAGCGGCATATTCATTCTCTCAGTTGTCCTCCCTGCTCACACCTTTTCTCCTCATTCGCTAATCCTTCCTTTGCAGATTCCCAAGGTAAGGTAAAGTGATGGAACAGTGTAGTGGTTGCAGTTCACCGGTTTGTGCTCGGGAACACTTCTGATATGGGCTATTGTAACTTTGTCTCACAAGGGAAAGCTGACTTCAGGGTTTTCTTGCCTACTGCATGTTAAAAAGAAGATGGAAATCCAATTACATTCTTTTTCCTCCCAAGTACATGTTGGAAGTTTTCTTTTTGTCAGGAAGCAACTAATCTTCTTTTTTATTCAACACAGGGGAACGTATTGCCATAAAACTAAAGTTAAGCCACCATAATGATGAAAAGAATTGTTCAATATTAAATAAGAAAATTTAATCAGAAGCATTTGTGAGATAAAAATACAAATCTAGAAATAAAAAATACAAATGTTTGAAAAAGAATTTTTTGGAACGCATACTTTAAAAATATTTGACCTTAAGACAAGAATATTGTTTAATTTTTCTCTCTGTGCATAGTAGTATTAACCTTGGATATGTCATTTTAAAACATAACATATCATTGGGAATGTATGTGGTGTAGTAAAATATTTAAGCTTAGGAAAGAAAAAAATACAAAGGAAAAATAGAAATAAAATAAAATACAAAAATATAAAACTTCATAGTATAACTGCTTCTGCTTCACTGCTGCTGCTGCAAAATGTGGCCAGTGCACTGAGCTGCCTCATTTAAGTGAATAATTAGAGCAAGTTCCTCTGTGAGAGTCGCTCTTCTTTTTGTAGCTGTTTTCTTGAGCTGTGTTTACTAGAACAATAGGGAGGGTGAAATTCAATATTGTCATGAATGGAAATAGGTTAATTTGAGAATTAAAAAAATAATGAGTCTGATTTTTTTTTATTTAGATGAACTCAAAGCTTCTGTGTGGCTAAATTCAGTTATTTGTTTTAGGAAAATGACAAGCTGCTGTAAGTTTAAACAATTTTTTTATTAACTTTAGCAACTATAAGACGAGAATAGAATAAAGGTTAAAATAACTGAAATAAAAACAATTTCACAAATCATCATTGGATTTTTTTTACTGGAGTTTACTGTATAAAGAGTACAATAAATCATAACTCCAGACATTATTAAAAAACAAATATGTTTTGAACTTGTTCTGCTGAATTGGCTATGCTTGTGTTTTGACTTTTTGTGACTTGCATTGGACCATTATGAATTGATGTTACTTTACAGCCGGCCAGAGCTGTTTGTTTTCTTCTCTCTGCTCCACTGTTACTGACAGCCTCAGTTCCAAAGGAGGGGCTGAGAAGGTGTCTGTCTTCAGACCAGGATATACAAACGTCATGAATTGTTTATTTAGAAGAAACGAGCAAGCAGTACCAAGCATTTGATCTGCCCTTTATGCCTCTGCTATCGTTGAGCAGACCCCTATAAACCTATAGTTTTGAAATTTCTGCATCAAGGCCAGAAATCAACTTGAAGTAATTTCATAAACGCAACTAGGCAGCTTCAGCTGTTAAAAAACAACGGGCAGCATTTTTGTTATCATTATATTGCATAGTCCCCACCCTGCCTTCTAATTTATGATGAGTAAGCCAATATTTCTATAAACAAAGTAATTTCCACAGCTTTATTTTGAGCTATATTTTATAACGATTGGAAACAAAATAAGGGTGCCATACCTGTAATAGCTGCATTTTCATTCCCCATTAGAAAGGTATGGTTTTGTTGACATCACTCAATGCATATGGTGCTTGGATGCACATGTCACAAGTAAAAGCTACTAATAGGGGATGTCCTATCTGGCAATATAGTATATGCATCAATTACCTGAACCTTCAGAAGTTTGAAAAATTCATTAAAATCAACAGAAATGTTTGTTAGTTCATATTTACTCATTTCTATGTGTTCCGAGAAAACAATTGCATAAAACTTTGCATGAACCTTTAGTCTTATGGTAAACATAGAGAGTGCTTTCAAAGGTCAGAGGTTTAAATCTAAGGGACCCTAAATCTTGTTAGACAAGAGGTGACTGATGTGTTTAATGTGAAAGTAATTATTATTCTTTGTAACCAAGAAAAAGGATCATCACACCTTCAACATGCCTTTTTTGAATTAACCATAGACTGTTTCCTGTATATCTTGATAAAATTCTGATAAAATTCATTTGAAGTGACCTTGTTCTTTATATAAACAAGTACAGATACTTGGAGAGTTTTACCAGTGGTATAATATGAGTCCGTGTTAATGGTTTATCTAGTATCAGGTCACAAAAGCTTTTACCTCAATCAAATGTTACAGATCAGAGCTACAACTTCCCAGTTCATCTCCCATATCAGAGGGCATCAGATTACAAATGACTTTTAAGGCAGTCTGTCCCTCTGATACTACATCGTCAAGCTGTGGCACATATAAACCCACCAGAAAACTTTTTTCTTCTTCTTCATTGGTGACCATCGGTCCGGATGAAGAGACACAACATTCCAGCTGGATTCCAGCTGCAATCTCAAGCACCATGGTCAATTTTTGCAGGCGAAAAGGACCAATTACATCCCTCTTAAAACAAGCTTTTAGGTAAAAATCCAGCATAACCTTCCTGGAACCACCCATTTGTACAACACATGAGGTTTTTTTAAACCTCCTCCCGTTGAGTGACCCAAAATGGCACCAGGTTTCGTCCTGGCCCGACAACTGTGTTCAGTGTGTGCTTCTACTGGAGAACCCCGTTGAGAGCATCATGACTGCATCTCTTAAAAGCTGTTTAAGTGCACAGATGTAAATAATTGTAGAATATCACCTGTATTAGAGTCAGAGTTTCCTGATTGGCTGATGCTCCAGACCCGCTGAAGTGAAGCCGTCGAAGAGCCAGATGCTCACAATAGGACCGGAACAAAATCCATCCTCTCACCTCCCATAGGACAGCAACAACAGTGACTAATTGTTCAAAAGAGCACGCTCCCAACTTCCATTGGGTTAACAACTTGAATAGACAGAGACACATATTTTCCTTTTTGTTCATGATTTATACCTCTGCTTAATTTATTACCCAGATTATTGACATTTAATGATGGCAACTTGGATTTTAATACCCTTTCCAAAACGCCCATCTACAAACGCCTGGTAATTGAGCAAATTGTCCACTGTAATTAACTAGAAATCATATTTATTAATTTATTTGAATTAAATATCATTTAACTATAACCTCCAGGCATAGTTAATAATATGTTCATAACCAGTCTGACAGTATTATCTCTGTAAAGTACCTTGAGATGACATGGGTTGTGAATTGGCGCTATAAAGATAAACTGAACTGAATTAAAATATTACTTTCTTCCTTGGTTTAAATCAGTTGGTGATTTTGGATTAATTAATTAAGACAAATTTAATTATTTTTTGGTTCTTATCTTTGCCCTCAAGAGATCCCTTGTTTAACTGAAGCACGTTTAACACTATTAAAGCTTTTTCCATTTTCTCTGCAACTTGATTGTTCTCTGCATTTAAAGGCCGATCAACTGTTCTCAATTAGGGTCCTCAAGGTCACCTTTTACTCATGACTTTACCTCCATACCTGAATCAAATGGCTAATTCACCACCTCAGCATGCTATCAAGTTCTACAGAGTCCTGCTAATTACTTGATTATTTGACGCAGGTATGTTGAAGTAGAGGCACATCTTAAAGGTACAGGATGCTGGAGCTTAAGGAACAGAATTGAGTTGCCCTGTAATAGTTGTATATTTACAATAGAACACAACTGGGGTTATGGTAAAGCTAGAACAAAATTTCTAAATGAGGCCCATTCTTAGCTTCGGTTTAGTGTGTTATTTGTTTGTTAAGCAGTGTGAGGAGGGAAGTTTTCCAAAAAACACCATTTTGACATTTTTTTTAAAACAAGCAAAATCAAAAAGCACATTTTCTCTGTTTTAATTTATCATATTAAATCCTACTCATTTACATAAACTTTGATTGTAATTACAAAAATGTGAACAAAACTTAAGGCCACAAATGCCCCTGCTTGGCGGTATGTTTTATTAATCAGCAAGTATTGGAATACAGCCTTCAGTTAAAATTGAACTGTTGCCCATTTTACTCCAATGAGCAGCAAACAGGAAGCTTTTAGAGTGAGTACAGTGAAGTGAATGATTACACTCTCTGCCAAAAGGATTATGACAACTTATTATATTTTATACTAAAACAATCCTAAACCTTCAACAGTAGGGTAATAAACCTTTCAAAGAAATGGTTGTGCATTAGTGTGGGGTTAAATCAAACATATTTATTCACAGCATTATGATAATTTCCCCAAAGATTGCTTTACAAAATATTTACTTTAGCTGATTTAAACTGACATCTTGAAACAAAGTCCAACTGATTGCTTTTATTGTGTTTGCAAGCGCATGAATTCTGTAAATACCGGCAGCAGATGGTGAACGGATTGAATAAAAGTTAGGCAGAAAAAAATCTGAGCTTTATAGTTGTCTTCCAAACAAACATATGAGCAATGAAGGATTGTGGCATAGCGCTCGTCTGGCAGGCTGAACAATGGGATTTATGGAAAATGTCTGGAAAGCTGAATTTTTAGAAACAGTACCACTGATAGCTGTTGGCAGTAAAAGGAAAATGGAGAATAATCTCAAATATAAATTTATTTTTTCTGTTCTTGAAATATATAGAAAATATATCTGCAACAAAAAGCAATAATTTCCTCTATCTATCTATCTGTCTGTCTACATCCATCCATCCTCTTTTGATCTCTCTTGCTCTGCCCTCACTTTCCATTTTCTTATAGTAGCGGTGATTCAAAAAGAGGCCTTACAGGATAAATCTGAATTACTGACTTTTCCCATCACTTAAAAACAGGACTGAGAAACTATAAAGTCAGAAGTTGTATTTTTGCTCTATGGATATAATTTGTAACCAAGTAATTGTTGATGTTCTTCCAGTTCTGTAGTCATACTGATCTACACATTTTGTTAGTAATAACTGCATTTTTCATGTTTAAAACTTTTTACTGTGATAAAGCTACTGTAATTTAACAAAGAAATGTAGGATGGAAAATTAAAATCGACAGTATGCAGTCGTGGAAGAAAAAACAAAAACAAAGCCCTCTTTCAGTTTAAGGATTTTAACATAGTCTGACCTTTTTGGGATTTTAAAGTATATTACTCCATCTTCAAGTCCTTTAAGACATGTCTATATCCTTTCTCTGTAAACGGCATGTTTACCCATCTTTATCCTTACGTTTACCTTGCATGAGTTGTTCAAGGATTCTCTGTGTTTTTGTTCGCTGCTTTACAGTAGGTATGTTTTAGTGGCAATTTCCAAGCACAGAGCCACCAATGGACCCAGCATGTTCATACTACAGCCAATTCAGTGGTGCTGCATGCAGTAATGTGGGCACACATTTATTCAGATGTCTCAATATGTACATGGCCTTGGTTTTAATTCTTGGATTCCCTGGTTATGATGTTAAGATTATAATCCTATTCTGAAAAATGTTGAAAAATACATATTTTCCTGTGTCCGTAGAACAAAAAGTAATCTTTTTGTGGTCTCTGAGTCTGTATAGGTTGAATTTTGGTTGTAAAGAACCAATTAAACTGTCATTTGCTCCTTGTTGGAGCTATTTCTCCATTTTCAGTTAAATCTTAGAGAATTTAGATTATTAAGTTTGATTTGTTAATTAGAATAAGATTTGTTTAGTGATTAACTTAGCTTGATTAGCTAAATTAGCTTGGGATGTGGGTGTTTCACAGTGTAAATAGGAAGCTCATTATGTACGTGGGTGGTCATATGTTTTTTTTTTTTTTTACAAATGTTCATTCTCAGTCAGTCAATCCAAGAACAGGTGCAGGAATCAAAGTGAGAGTAGTTGCAGATTCCTATGAAGCCTGTAAGCTGTTTTGTCTGAACGGAGAAAACTGGATTTTGACCCTTTTTTTCTTTTTTTTTTTTTTCTTTTTGGACTACGTAAGCCAGAATCCACAGTGCATTAGGTGGATATTTGAGTTAAATTCACTTTTTGCTTTGATCACCTTTGTCTTAAGTTTTTTGACTTTTGAATTTTAGTTTCATTTTTTTAGTTTTATAAAAATAGTCACTACACTCCTATCTCCAAACCTGGTTGTCTGCATTCTGGGTCCAGCACCTAGCACACAACACTTTCTGTACAACACCGGTACGATTCTTATGGAGTGAATGTTTCTGAAGCCATGCAGTTTGTTTTAAGGCTTTTATACAGTATAGACCTGAAGCTGAAGAAAGAGAAGTTGAAGAAAGAGATCCATGGTGACACCTCTGTATTTTTATCATCTAAATAAAATTTGCCAAAACCATCAGAGCTCATCCAGAAAAGTCTGGCTATCCAAATAAAATTGTGTTGTTTTTTTGTTCCTTTTTTTTGTTTGTTGTTTTTATGAATAAAAGGGGTTAGATTAATCTTTTTCAGGTGCAGTATGTCCTTCCAAAATCATAATCTTTATTTTAATTTTATTGATCACATGGAAGTGATTTCTTTTTGCAAACCAGTGAACAACAATATTATATTTTCTAAAGACACACCTTGAATGCATCATATATTACATAAAGAATAGTGACTCTTTAGAGTTAGATTACACTATAATTAAACAAAACTGTTTTTCACCTGTGGTAAATCCATAAAAGTCAATTTTGACTTTTTTACAGATCCTGAAAGAGTGGAGTCTAAGCTTACAAATTATGTAAAATTTATGTATTTTAAAAAAGAATTGACTAAAAAGAATTAACATTTAAATGTTGGCACTCCGTAAAGAATATTAAGGAGAAAACAGACTTTTAAGATTCTTTTGTATTACTCTTTAAGGCGGCCAGGCAGATGTGCTAATTTGATACCTTTGCACACTTTTTTTAATTACCTTCCTTCGCAGTGCTTATAAATAGAACTTTATGTCAAAAACCGCAGTATTTTCTATATAAAGGTAAATTACAGCACTGCATTACATTATTTGTGTGTTCCACAAGTAAACATCTTGCAGGTGCCCAAAAAAATGATAACACCCAGTTTAACAATAACCCACGCACAAACAAACATATTTAAAATCTTCAATATTTGACATTTACAAAACTGGTAAATGTCAACTGTTAAAAAAGTTTTTCATCTCTGCATTTTGTTGGTGTATAAAAGTTGCATCATGACTTCAATATAACCTGTTGGATAAATAGTTTAATATTTTTCAGGGTTGAATCACTCAATAGGAGAGACAATATGCTGAAAACATCAGTTGGAGGGTTGGTGAGGGTTGTGTAGGCTTGATCATAATGCAGGTAAGGGTGTGGAGAAATCATTTTTACATTTTTAACGTTAGAAGTCCAACCTTCACACCAAGCTGCAACTAACCTCCTTCCTCTACACTGCCCTGGTCCAGTCCTCCAATCAGCTCCCTTCCTCCTTTATCTCCAGTCCACTACCAGTGTCAAAGCCCCAAGGCTAAGACTTCTTTATTCTCACAAATCTGCCAAGAAAATTATAGTTCTCTGGCTTAAACATAGTTCATAAATGTTTAAATGGCTTTTTAAGATCCTTAATGATAGCCCACTGTATCCTTCTTAAAAAAGTTGTGATGCATTGTTAAATAGATGGGTTATTGTCCTGTTAAAACAGTTGTGTCCAGGTCTCAACAACCTAGCCCATATCTTTTCCCTCATATAAAATCAAGATGTTTAAGAACACCCCAGAAACCACAACGGTGCAAGACTTCCATAAGCTATATTATCTCGATGGAATAAAATTGGACCCACTATTTTTATTTCAAAGTCCATCAAAGAAGATCCTTTTTCAAAAAGTGCAGCAGCTATTGGGAACAGCTTTATGATTAGATTACACAAAAGATGAATTATATAGCACCAAGGATTAAAAATTTCTGGAGCAGACAAGATAAAGAATAAAACTTAAGAACTCTAAGCCAGCTTTCAAGGACAGCAGTGCTGATTATGATAAAGGAATCCACATGTGTTTTCAAACTTTTACAACCAATTCTTGAATTAAAAAATCACAAATGTGTTTTTTTATATTATATTTAAACCCTGCCAAATGTAGTATGGTTAGTTCGACTCTATCGTTAAAAGTGTCAGGCCCAAGGACATAGGAGAGACGGACAGAGTCTCTGCTTCAATCTGCAACCCGGCAATGACCCGGATTGTCACAGCCACTGTCACCTTATGAGAAGGGGGATTAAAGGGAAAAAACAAAAGTAGATGAAAAAGGTTTTCTGTTGATTGTACTGTACAGGTATGTAAACTTCTCAAATGCTTTGGAAGTCGCCTCGGCAATGTAACAGTCAAACAAAACAAGAAATAGCTAGCATGTTAACAGCAAGTTCTGTCAAAAACTTAAACTACTTAAATGACACAATCTACTGTATGCAAGACTCATGCAAGACAAAATTCAAAGCTACCAATCCAATTGGGTTTCATTATGTTCGGCCTGAATCAGGAGCATGCCACCTCACAGAGACGTCACTATACAGGATATAGAACAGAAATGATCTGCTGCCAATATTTCATTTTTCCATACATTTTTACTTCAGACCAGTTTTGGTGAAAAACTTTGGATGTATTTTATAACATGCATGTGGTCATAATGTTATGGCTCATCAGTTTAAGTTTAAGGTTGCGTCTGTCTCTGTGAGAAAGGCTTTTAGTGAAGAACAGACGGCACATTGGAGTCTGTCCCGGCCTTATGGCTTTCTGTGACACGTCATTAGTCTGCCTAATTAGATAATAATGACTCTACTTTCCATTACAGGCTGGTGTAGTACACATGGCACAGACATCTCCAGGCCACCTAATCTATGCCAAGACATCTCACTTTGACTGACAAAGTAATTCAGAGACTGCTTGTGCTCTCACATCACTTTCCTTTCATGGCATTGTAATTACTCACAAAATAAACCTTTTTTTTCTGCTTTAATTTAAAATTTTGGGGGATCCTGAACTGCTGTGAGGTTCAAAGCAAAATTCTATTTTTAAAAGTGGAGGAACATAGCTAATTTACAACAAGTTTTATTAATTGTGTAATGTGGAGGCTGTTTTCACACAAGATGCTTAATCATTTATACAAAGCAGTCCAAAACGAGCCTTACCACCATAATTTTTCCTTTGCCTTTATGTTACACACAAATGTTCCAGATCAGCAGACTATTTTTACTATCCAAGCAATACAATCTGAGTGAAGATAATCAGCAGTTTCCAAATTATGATTTATCAACCCATCTATTTTCTATACCGTCTTGTACTTAGGATTGGTGGCTATATCCATTAGTTGAAAGGAAGGGTTAGCCACAGAACAAGGGTCTGCAACCTTTTAAACCAAAAGAGCCATTTGGCCTGAGTGTGACTAAGTAAAAGTTGTTTACAGCCACAAAATATTAAATTACCTTTTAATAAAACACAACTTGTTATTTTTGGTCAAATATCAGCCATAGGAAATCTCTAACCATATTAAACTACCAACAGTTTATCCGTATTTTCACAATTCAAAAAGATGACAGATTGAGTTGCTTCTATTATTGGATGCAAAAGATAAACAGAATGCATGATTAATAAAAAGAAATATTGCTCCGAAAGCCCTAAAAGCATATTTCTTTCTTCCTTCAATGTCATTCTGTTGTGAAAAAAAAAATGAAAATGTTCTTTATAAAAACCAATAAAACTTGAATTTGTTATCATACTACATTAGATGGCTCTGAATATCATTTTTAGCCATTATTAAGAGCCATTGTAGCCGGTCCAAAGAGCGAAATAAGACTCCAGAGCCAGAGGTTTTTGACCCCTGCCAGGACAGTTCAATAGTTGCACAAAAACACACAAGGGAAATCACCATGTTGGGACACAGCATCTCTAGGGATAAGTTCAACATAACTATACCAAGTTAGACAAGTTAGACCAAACCATAATGTTTATGTAATGTTGGAAGAATCCAGAGTACTCACACATGCACAGGGATTCACTCTAGCTGCAAGGCAATGGTGCTAACAACTGCACCAGATTCAGCCCTTGTCTCTGATTTCAAAACTATTCAGATCATCTGAAACAATTAGATTTAGCAAATAAATATAAAAACAGCATATATTTAAAGGCACACTGTGTAACTTTTGGCCAGTGGGGTTTGATTGAACTGTAACTGCCCGTATTTTGCTTATACTAAGCATATATCATGGTCCCTAGTTTTCTGACCCACATGCAGAACACACTGAGGAGACAGGTAGGGCAGATTTAAGATATTTTATTTAAAAAACAAAACAAAAACAAAGACTACTTGCAGAGTTTCTTCAGGGCATCTGGAAATGAAGAGAGCGTGAGGCACAGATCTGTGACTCACGGAAAGTGCTCCAAAGTGGGATTCAGAGCCGGACAACCACGCACGCCTAACACTCAAAGCACTGACAGCCATCCACCTTTAAGCAATCCCTGCCACCACCAAATACCAAACACCTATGCACAGCACCTGACTTCCATGCTAATCAGCAATAACCTGCAGGAGAGAAAGAGAAAAACAAAGACTGTGTCGCCACAGAAACCACTGCACAACCCTGACAGAACATTTAAAATACTAAAAAAGGTATTTGAGTGTCTACTTACCAGTCAAATAATAAACTTTAGAAAAAAACAATCGGTTTTACATCTTGTTTCCTATATCAGCCTGCACCAAGGAACAAACTCCTTTCCAAGATCGACTCTTGTTTTTCCTCAGGGACAATCCCTTTCTCTTTTTAGCCTCCTCAGAAAGTTTAACCTTTTTCTTTGCCTTAGCCATGACCAGTAGTTCAGCAAGCGGAAAAATAGTAGAGCAAAAGCCTTAGCTCCATGGCTATATAAGAGCCTGCGGCCATAAAGCGATACATTCTTCCAGATCACATAACCTGGCCAGTGATGGTGCATCATCTTCTAACTTACATAGTTGGTATTTCAAGAGGGGAGCTCCGCTTGTAGCACTGATAGTGTCAAGCTCTGTATATTGGCCTGAGGAATAGTTTACAATAACTCATATCCATCAAGTTGTTAGGCCACAAAGTTCACTGTGTGCCTTAAAGTCCGGTCAGTAAGGAATAATCAATTGATCATTATCTGTACCTAAAACTAATACATTTGCAGTGATTTAATGAAGTTAGCCTTATTCAGTAAAAAAATAATAATAACTTTTATCGCAATCACTGAGTCCGGGACGGACCATTTTTGCCCAAATATAGCAACACCTCACTACTGACATCTTCCGGCAGTGACGGTAAGCCTAGCGCCATTCTCCCCGCTTTACGAGCAAAATCAACAGGAACGACACATCTGCAATCAACAACAATTACTTAAGATTTCCACAGGACTTCACCATTGAAATCTGCAAGAGCTATAAACTGACAATGCCCACATGCATGGCAGTTGGATGTTGTAAGACATTGGATAAAATTGAAACGAAAGTTAGTTATATCACCTTTCTGATTCATGATCCACCATGGCTTTGTCGTTGTATTTGCTATTGCACTTCCAGCCAGACAAAATACAAGTCATATGTAGCAACATTTCAAAGAAAAGTACTTTCAAGATGACTTGGATAATAGCGCATTGTGACAAACACCATACAGCACTGGGACTTGATCAACAGCCGATATCGCACTGTGAACTCACAAACTGGTAGGGGGCAGTAGTGTTCTTTGACAAACATGGATGTCTCCAGTAAAGCACATTCAAATGAAAATTACTCTTAGTTAAAAGCATTTATCATTTATTGAACAGTATGTAATTAATTCATATTTAAAGTTAGGGTTAGTTAGGGTTAGTAAGTTTGAATTCTAAATATGATCGGACTTCTCTTTTAATAATAGACCTTTACAATATGATTTATCCATCCCAACATTGGTAGGAGAATAAACTTAAAGTTTTCCTTAACATGCTTTACTGTTACTCTAACAATAATCCCAGGGAGCACCGGTTTCTTGCCTACATCCTGCCCATGTGGAGAGAGATATCCTGTCATCAACCTTGTACTGACTTATTCACAGTGGATAGAGGAAAGAAGATTAGCACAATAATAAAAAAAACAAAAGCAAACAGATTAACAAAGGAAACGGGAGGGGAGAAAACAGAAGTAAAGCTAGTGGGGAACATAATCCTATCACCACCTGGGAGAGAGGGTTAGCAACATCCCCTTCCTCATGTTTAAATACGATGCCAGGGGAAATATTCACACCACTTTGACATTTTCACATCTTCTCTCTCTACAGCTGGACACTTATATCTGTTTTGTTGTACTGTTAAGAGATTAGTGAAACCAAAGGAATGAATTAAGATGAGGTGGGACGATAAAGCACAATTTTTAAATAAGATAAAATCCTTCATTTTTTTGGAGTATTTTTGTATTCAGTACCATGATTTATTACTTTTTGAAAATCAAGTTTTACTTCAAGTCTTTTTTGGATACTTTATACTGTCTGTAGACAAAACTTGTAACAGAAATATTTCCCATTATTTTTGTTAAAAATATAATTTCAATTTCAAATGCATAGCATCTGTAAGTATATTTTTTCAAAACAACAGATTCTAAATGATCTAGATTAGATTGTACGCTGCTTAAAAATTTTTTACCATTGTCTAGTCTTTCTGTTTAGTATTTGCGGACTTAGAAAGAGACAGCTCTAGAATTCAAAAATGCTCAAAAGTAAAGCACCCAGAACCTCTGTTTCTATGAAGCCACACTGTTGTAGGTCATGCAGAACGAGGTCTGACCTCATAGGAAAAGACATCACCTTGATGGCAGCATGTATCTCTTTTTGAAATCCTGCTCTACGCCTCTGCATCAGACATAACTGTAGATAGATCTAAGCTCATAAAAGTAAAATGTAACCTTCATATCATCTAATTTGGATGGATGATCATTTTAATTGGGCTGCATGGGGGTGTGCAGTGGGTAGCATTCCTGGCCTGGGCTCTTTCTGCATAGAGTTTGCATGTTCTCTCTTTGCATGTGTGGGTTCTCTCCAGGTACTCCGGCTTCCTCCCACTAGTCCAAAAAAAAAAAAAAAAAAAAAACATCACTGTTGGCTTAATTACCTTCTCTAAATTTACTTAGGTGTTTGTGGGTGTGTGTGCAGGGTGTCTTTATGTGTCTCTGTGTTACCCTGTGACAGACTGGTGACCTGTGCAGGGTGTACCCTGCCTCTCACTTGTACACTGCCAGAGATAGGCACCGGCCCCACACAACCCTGACAAGGACTAAGCAAGAGAAAATAGATGGATAATTTTAATTGTAAGCACCTTTATTAGAGCAACTTTTTTTCTTTTTTATTGGAAATTTAAAAAAATGGGATCGTTCCCAGGTTTAAACGTTTTTGTAGTCAATGGGAAAGGGCTATAAATGTTAGTTAGATAGTATTAAATAATAGAATTATCAAAATGAACTGACTTCTTTCCCATCAAATCACATTTTCATATCAATTCCACTGTTGCAGACCTCATGACTTTTCTGCCATATTCAATTAATATTCAAATCCAATATTAATATTGATTGAATGAAAAAAATCACTCAATTTTTAAAGAAAGGAAATAATAAAATATGTTAATATACTTTAACATGTTATTGTGTCATGTAGTCCATGACTCTTAAATGTACCATAAGATTAAAAACTAAACTACATTGAAAATGAATTAAAAAAACAAAACTGATTTGCCTGTTAGGAACAAAACTGTTCAGAAAAAATATGAATGAACAGAGGCAGCTACTAGCTTCAAGCCTGAGCCACACACCTGTAGCAACTCTCCTTTCGGAGAGTTCAGAATTTATACAATTTTACATATGAAAAGAGGTGAAAATAAATGACACACACGGACATTCAGTGAAATCTAAATATGTTTTAGTGACATTGATGATACAAAGGCATAGCATAAAGAATACAAAATCACAAATTAAGCAGGCTCAACATAACATGTACAGGTAAATCAAGCTAGAGAAATAAATAAAGCCCTTTAGGTAACTGGACAGTTTGGCCATAAAAATGTTCATTCACCAAGCTAAGTATGGAAAACATTTATGTCACTTTTTTTGCTCACTTTCTGGCTTTTCTACCTACAGCATCAGTTACAATTACACACAGATGGCCATGTAACCAAATTAGGTGGGGATTTTGTTTACTGACATCTAGTGACTTTAAAAAAGGCAACAGCTCTACTGAGAAGTGGGCAAAAAGTGTTTTCTCACTGGTTGGCATATGCACAGTGTATAGCCAAAACACTGCGACCCATTATAATTTGTTTGAAAAACTTTTGATACATCTATTAGCTGCACAAAATATGTTACAAACATTTTTCACTTAAAATTATTCACACTTAATCAGTTTTCTGTAGCCTGTGCTTCTCGCAGGGTGAACAAGGGCTCTGTCAATTTTCTGCTGATGAAGATACAGCTATCGCGTATACATTACCTATACATTAAAAATGGCTGAAAGCAGATGCAGATATGTCTTTGACAGTCTTTGACCATGAGTTGGCCATTTAAAGATTAAAACATGCTAACAGACTAAAAGTAAAGAAATAAATCATGTAAGATATTTTTGTATATTTATGTATGTGAAAATCTTGGAATTTTCATGGCATCATTATTCAGGAATAATTTTGGAAAGAGTTACCAACAAAATATTAGATGTCTTGGAGAATGCAGATACATTTTATTTTGTTATTCAAGCAAAGTTGCTTGAAAGCATTAATTGCTTCAGTATTTTATATTTAATTTGTATTTTTAGGGTTCTTGACCCCAGACTTCACAGAAACAACTACAAAGCCCCCCAAGCCCTCACTGAACGTCATGGGACCAGGGCAGTGGTAGTGATCCTTTAATTTTATTTATGAAAAGTGGCAACCTTAATTGCAATACAAAGCCATACTTTTCATTGTCTGCTCATCAGGGTCTGGGTCCCAGGGAGAGAAGTCTCAGCAGAGATACCAAGACTTTGCTTACCCAGGCACCTCTCCTGTCTCCTCTTACACTGTGCATGCATCTAATACAGCAAAAATGTAAAAGAAAAGAAGTAAAAATGTCAGTCAGATTTCCTGATTTTCAACTACATAATGGGATTTTACTTCACTGCATAGTAATCTGCATTCTTTGCACTCTTCTGGTTGTTGATTAGAGCTGCATTGTTAGGAATAAAAGAACAAGAATCCAAAAACATATTACCGGTACAAACTCTTCTCTCTTCTGAGACCATGTTGGAGGCAACCTTGTTTTAAACAACTAGTGAGGTGGCAAGAGTTAGCCATGAAAGGCTTCAAATTTATCTCATCTTAAATTGGGTAATCTCAGTATAGCATATGTCATTTATGCTATTTATTGATGATTTTATCGGGAGTAATACAAATGAAAATAGATTCAGCCCCCAAGGACTTGGACAGCTAGTTTGTGTTGATCTGGGAAGCTACAAATAGCATCTATCTAAACAGGGGAACCCAGAAAAGGATTTGCAAATTAATTTTACATACACCCCCTATTTAGGCGGGGCCAATCAGCTTCAGGGCATACATGTAAACAGCGGAAGGTAAAGACTCTAGGGGACAGCTTCCTTTTTAATTTATAAGCAGCCGTCCTAACAGATACTAAAGTGACATGATTTAATCACTAAAGTGACCTCGTTTAAAAGTAATAATTTGTCACTTTAGTGATTAAAGGGGGCTGGAATACTGGGGATGTAGTTCAATAAGGGGGCATGTTGCATTTGATTTACAACAATAGCTTGTGCAAATGCTAAGACAAGCAAACCAGTTTGGCTCCACTCTATTAATATGAGCAGACTGAGTGTTTTACTGGTAACTTGAGCTTGGCTGTAAAAGTCAAATTAAATTCTAAGCCGTAAAGATGGAGGTAATAATTACATTGAAAATTTTGAAAATAATACCAATGAGAAAACTTAACATCAATAACAGTGCTCTTCATACAGGTGGTCTATCTCAAAACAAATAGAAAGATGAAAATACCAAAAAATAATTAAGTTAAAGTATGATTAAGTATTGGTTGGTTGTTTCTTTTCTTTTGACGGAACACTAACCTAATTAGCCTATCCGCTCGTCACCAAAAAAACTCAATTTGTAATAGTTTTCACACCCTCAGTTCATTTGAACTATGGAGAATTCACATTAAAATAATAAAAGAATGATCATCATTTGGATGCTGCAGCTCTAAGCTAGAGTGCTTTTTACCTCCCAGGTTATGGGAGGAAATGACAAAATTCTTGAATATCTCTGTAGACCTTGAGGGGAGGAATACATGCTTATTTAGTAACCTACCTGCTTTTACGTAATACGAATGTAACTACCAGAAAGATTAAAATGCTTTTAATGTTTCTTTTTTCCTCCGGGAGAAGCAAGACTACTGTGAAGAAAGTACATAAATGTGACAGCTGCTGGTAATGATTCACCCTGAAGAAGTCCAGTAGAGCAGGTTATAAATATGCTCTCATGTCACAGCAGATGTATTGCACTGCTCTTAGATTGAGAATATTAAAAAGTGTCAGTCACCTATGGGAAACTTTTCTTTGTCTTTTATTTTATCTGAAATATTGGGTGTACTGTAGCTGAAGCCTTGGTTATTATTGCTGAAATGATTTTCACATTTTCACTGTGGTTCTTTCAGTTCCAAAGTAAAATCCATAAGTTCAATTTCAACTTCCATTGCCCTTTATTTACACGTTTTAAGGAACTAAAAACATCCAGTGGCAAAGTATTTTGGAAAGCTGCTCTGTGTATGCTCTGTAATGTTAGTCATTTTTTCAAATATTTCTTACCTCATATGGCAAAATGACTTTTTTTAAGGTCATACTTACACCAGCTTTTGCTTTGTACTGCAATGATGATTAGATTTTTATAATTTCAGGGAACACTGGTGCGCATTGCTATAATAGCTTCAACTCTGACAGTAAGCCCATTTGTGTGTTATTTCATGGATTGGTATGACTTAACACCTGAAAGACAAAGCAGGTGCACAGTATGATGATTTTAGAAATTCTTCCTCTTCTGCAAATCTTTTACTTGCAAAGAATGGAATTTGTGCACGAATATGCCTATCTGGGAACCATTATTGATAACAAACTATTGTTTTGGGCATCTGCTCAAGCCCACTGTTCATATTAGCATACTGTATGAACAGTCATCAGAAATTTAGAAATATTAATAATGATAAGTCAATTATAAGAATTTGTTACTAGCATTTTATCGAATCCTTTTCTTTTTGTTTATGCTGCTCCATCCTTGAAAATAGAAAGGAGGGTATTGTGCACTGTTGTGGAAAAACAGCTTGGGAGCATTTAAGAACTGGCATGATGTTTATGTGGTCGGGGAAATGGGACAGACATATTTCCTCAGATCCAACCCATTCTCTGTGGGCTGAGTCCCCAAATGTAGAACCAGTAGAGAAGAACTAGTTTATACCTGTTGCTGTTGGTATCTTAAACCACTGTTTGTTTCTTTTTTCTTAATTTTCACATTAGGATTTTCTTCTGTGGAATTATGTGTGTCCTGTTACATGCAAATCCCTTAGGGATAATGCAGGCTTTTCAGACATGGAAAGAAAACATGATCATTCAATGTGTAATAATCTGCTTAAGCGCCACAGATCGGAAGAAGGTCAGAAGAGTAGTGAGAACAGCAGAGAAAATCAACGGGGCTTCTCTCCCCTCCATCAAAGATATTTCATCCCAGCTCTAAGTTTCCATAGCCTGTAACATCATCAATGAACGCTCACACCCCCACCATGGACCTGTTCTCCCTGCTGCCCTCTAGGAAGAGGCTTTGCAGCATTCAATGCAGGTCCAGCAGATTCCGAAACAGCTATTTCCCCACCGCCATCAGACTGCTGAACTGTTGAAAAAACTCTAAATCATGTCACAGACTCTGCATCAAACTGACAACACCAAACCAAAACACTGCATAACTGCACCATATATCTTTTAATGCTCTGAACTTTCATATCAATACATTTTTTTTTTATCAAAAAGTAAAAACTTTTTGATAAAGTCTAAGTGTTTTTTAAAAGTGTTGGAATGCAGATGAAATAAACAAACAAAACATTAGCGCAAAGCTTCACCTCTCCACCTTCTTCTGTAGAGGCTGTTGTTATTGTGATGGGCTCACTGTAGTTGAAAGTTGGTTCCCAAAGTAAATCAGCCAAATAGTTTAAAACATCTGGAAATAGATGAATATGTTGTCTCAATAAGATTGAGTGTTTTAAGTCAAAGTTAAAAACCCATTTCTTTAGAACTGCCTTTGACTCTGGAAGCTCAATGTTAACTGAGATATTAGATTAGGATTTCTGTCCAACAGTTTGTTTGTTTTACTCATGTTTTTCTTAACCTTTTTTGCTTCTTTTTTTTCTAACTTATAAAATTCAAGTAAGGTACTTTGAATTATCCATGTATGAATTGTACAAAAGAATAATTCTTTAAAAAAAAGCAGGATTCCTTTACCTTTCAAACCATCTATCCTCCTTGAACAAATTCTGAACATTTTGGTCTTTAAAGGTATGTCCTTTGTTACTTGTTGAGTACTGATGAATCTTTTTACTGGACATGCCCATCTCTATAATCTATAGGGTTTGTGAATAGACGTCAATATGTATTGTTATTCAGGTTTTTGCAATAATTTAAGAGGAGTCACCCGCCAAAGCAAACGTTAACAACAATGCCATGCAAAGAGAAATTTTTGGATTCCTTGTTAAAACAAGTTGAAGCTAAGTTTTCTGTTCCCCTCCTGCAGGCGGTCAATTTCTGCTCATCTTTTAGAGGTACTGCTCCAATAGCAATGCTGCATTCACTAGTAGCTTCTGTGTCATATTTTTATGAGATGCATTGCGCTGCTGACATCACATTCACAAGCCCTACAAAGAGACAGAAGAAAACATACAAAAAGAACATAGAAGAACTGATCCATAAGTGTTTTCTATTTTGGAAAAGGTAGTAGATAACTAGCTCTAAAATATGTTTTTCTAGGAAAGAAACAGTTGATCAGATGAGATCTGAGCCAGCTTTCATGTCAAAAGGCATGAAAAAGAGCACATACAGTTATTCACAGTCAAAGCTGAGTCCATATCTATGTCTAGAGAAACAGGACTAAGAGCTAACAAAACAGGCCCAAATCTATAATCTATATCTATCTGTAATCTATCTAATACAGCAACCTTGCCTATATTTCTCATCAGAGAATGTGTCTTCCATCACTCTAATCCTATTGCAGCATGACAGTATAGATAGCTCGGGATAACCTGAGAAACTATAACCATAAACTTAATCAAAAAGGAAAGTTTTAACCCTTGCTTTTTTAGTCCAATGCCAAAGCTGTAAATAATAACTGCTGCCCCCTTCTGCTTTAGCAGGGAACTGCTTGATCTGCTATATTTCCCTATTTGACAGTTTAGAGTCCTTTAAAATAATCCTCTATCTAGGTCATTGTCTGGATAATCAAAAACTTTGAATGAATTGTTCCTTGATATGAGGAGCACATCAACTTTTCAAGTAATCCTGCTAAAAGACACACTTGCAAATATGATTAACATTACCGCCTTGGTGCTGGTAATGAACCATTTAATTGTTAAAACATTTTTTATCAGCTAGAGTCATTTTTAGTTTAATTAGTTTGGAAAGAATTAACCCCTTAATAACTTTTTTTCCTAACATATTTGGTTTTGACCACAGGCAAGATACTGTCTGTATGGGATAATGGGTGGGTAACAGTAGAAAAACTGCAGAGTAGTATTAACTACAACTCTGCATGTTGGTCTGCACCCTGGGCCGTCAGGGTTTTGGAGGATTAACAAGTTTGGGCATATTCTTAAAAAGAAGAGCTGAACCATCCAAAGTGGGATGGATGCTGTCTCTCCAAATCATACCAGGTTTTGCCCAAATAGCTTTATGAGAGCTATTTTTTCAGTCAGCTGAACATTAGTTTTTGGTAAGCTGTGCCAACAACTTTCAATAAATCATAAATAATTCTTTCTTTATAAGCCTAAACAGTTTACATATTTGTACTGTGAGTTTTGTTGGCTTTAAGGGCTGCTAGAGAAAAATAAATAAATTAACTCAAATATTTTTTTTTATTGAGTTAGACTAAGGGAGCAATCTAACAGAGATTTCTGTTTCACCTGCATCAAACCTACTTTTGAAAAACAATACAAACTTAAAAAACCTTATTTATTTTTTCATTTCTGAACATGAGAAAAAAAATCTTAAGAGCATTGTAAAAATGATGTGATAAACTTCGGATTAGCTCTTGGATATATATTTGCTAGTGCAATTCCCATGTTGTTAAATGATGCTGGTACCTAACTGTGTCAGATGTAATGACTGTGTTCATATCACATCAGTCACTTCTGTAAATATTTATTAACATGCCCTAATTATCATTTCAAAGCCAGTGATAATGACTACTGTACTGTGGGGACAACAGAGGCCCTGCGTCTAAATCAAAGCAATTTAAGGGGCCGAGTTCCCACACTGACACATTTCAGCCAACAGAATAAATGTTCTACTCCAGCAGCCAGAAAACATAAAAACGTTAACTTCTTGGCCATTATAAAGAAAAATTGCCCACTTTAGTGCAACCCACCTTGCAAACAGAAAAGAGAACGGACTCAACATGGAATCAAATAATCAATCATAACAAGAGACAAGAGGGACAGTGATCACTACACCATTAATTCAAACAATTCAAAAGTACTACATCATAGCAAATAACCCATGGTGATAGAAAGTCATCCCACACAATGCCAAAATATTCCTGTCAGTATTGCACAATTTAAATGCAAATTAGGTAACGCGATTCTCAGAGGCAAAAATCCCCTGTCCAAGGCGATTAGTTTAATTAAACAGCTTAGATAGCAGGAGGACTGTTTGTGGTACCAAGTAGGTTCCAAGAAGGGAGTCAAACAGCAGTGGGTTCACAATCAACATTAATAGGTATATTTTAATGCATAAATTGCTGAAAAAATTTTTGGGTAATTGTGTTCCTATCAACATTTTTCTGTAATGTATCCCCCAGTTGAATGTAAGATTTAATGTGAAATATATATTTAAATTTGTTACAATAACAGAATTAGTAAAGAATCATAGTTAAATTAGAAGTCTGTAAAAGTTTCAAAACATTTCTTTTTGCTGGGGGCTTCGAATTTGTTCAATTCATAAAAGCTGCTGTGGAAAGCTGCTCCTTTCTACACATATGTGACCTTTGTAGTTTCACCAATAAAATATAAATTCAAAGGTGGAAAAGCTTAAATACCATCCAGGTATTGTCACTACTACAACAGCTGGTGAAAATAAAAATATTTAGCAGAAAAGCGACTTAAAATTTGGTAAACTTCAAGACTGCCATAAGCCATAAATGCTACTGAATCCATACTTTACTTTAACAAATCTACCAATTGTGTAGAAATTTAGTACTAATTAACTTGTGCAAAGATTGCAATTAATTCAAAGACCTGTTTTCCACAGTTACTACAGCTCATTTCAATTGGGAGGGGGGACTTTTATATTAAATCATGTGAAGGTTCTCTCATGAGTACCCGTAACCTCTGATAATTGTTTTGAATGCTGTCTGTAGGACTGCAGAAAAGGTTAAAATACATTTTGTTATTATTAATTTATAAAGCAAATGTGTGTGCTCTATTTATCTCTTACAGAGCTGCTGGGAGCACATTTTGTATTCTTGAAATCCTGTTTATTATTATAAAGTTTGAAAATGTATTTAATCAGCCTGGATGTACTTTTCATTGCATTGTGACTAACACGACCGAAACTGAGGATGCTGATCTGTCAGTGGTTGCCTGTCAAGAAGACACACAAAAAAAGAGCAGGTTTGAAACGGTGTTGAAATTCTTCTCCTCTCTCCTCACACTAGTCCTCTAGGTGTTGTTGTGCCTCTGGCCAGCATTTTTTGATGGACACCAGGGATTCATCGATTGAGTAGAAACAATCTAGGTGTTTTTTATTTAGGTTTCCTTTAAATAACTCCAGCTCTGTTTCGCCCAGAGACATTGATCATTACTGTAACCAGCAACTCTAATGTGATTAACTTTGGAACTAGGATGGGACCCGTGGCAATGTAAAATGGTAATCTGTTCTGTCAATACTAAAAGCATAAAGTAACACTCAGCAAACAGTATTTTAGAGTTTCATGTTTTGTCAATATGAAACAAAAAATACACACTGCACATTAATCAGAGGCTGGTCACAAAGAAACACAACCACTCACACAAACATCTCAGGTCAAGTCAGAATTACCAAGTAAGATTTTATTAAAGAAATGGGTGAAAAAGCATAGAAACAGAAAATAAGCACAAAAAGATTGTAAAGTAAATTCTCAAACAGAAAGGAAATGAAACACTCAGTTGGTTCTTCTAATATTTGCAATTCACAATGATATTTTCCTACTATTTATTTTAGGCAAACCTAATTTAAAACAGCCTCTGAATTTCTTTTATATGTTTTTTTTTTTTAAATGATTTGATTTTTTTTTTTGTTTTTTTTTAGAAATCCCTACCTCATATATTTTTGAATGATTTTGTCTATAATAAAAGGGTTCGCAGACTTTCTGTAAGGGTTTTTTACTGCTTTAATTACTCTCATATCTCATAATGATGCTGACTCTTCTTCTCAGTTTAAATACTATCATTTGATGAATGAATAACATTCTACACAACAAAAAAATAATGGAAGTATGCAAGATACGAGCAGACAAAGCTGCAATTATGGTAACATTTTAGAAATAAAAATAGTTGTATCGGGACACCCCGAATTATAAGCTCTGTGAATGTCAATCCAAAAATAGCTTTACAAAACAATCTGCGTCTATCAGATCCATCTGAGATCCACTTCATCTGATTTGATCATGGCAGTGGTGATGGCTATTGCTACATTTTCTTTAACTTGTTTAATAAACTTTATATTATCACACAAGCTTTTATCAGTTATCATTATCATTATATGTTTTAAATGCAAATACTGAGAAAGTCTCTACAGTCTAAAAGATTTAGTTAATTACTAGAGATCAATTTTTAATACTGTATATCAAGGGTCACCAACATGGTATCTTCTGAAAACAGAAAAACTCATAAATAGGTTAAGTTTGAAATGTTAATTTGATCTGTTTATCTACCTTTTTAATAATTTATAGAGCAGAGGTCACGGGATGATGGACCACCTGCTGGCTAAGCCAAACCCAACCTGATTTAAGTGTCTAAACGTCACTTGTGCCACTTCTCCTGTTAATATGGTAAAGCCATTCGGAGCATCCAGCGCCATGCCGCTACACGTGGTACAAATTAGCCAATGAGCTGCTGTCAGTCTGGGTTGCTGCTGCGAGCTACTTTTAGACACAGCAGACAAACCTGTGGCAAGCCGGAGGATGGGAAAGAAGGAGACGATGAGAAAAAGAGAGCAGAGAAAGTGGAAGAACTGCGGTGAACTGATGATAGAAGAGTGAAATGGTGTGCTCAAAGATGACCCTGCACATTTTAAGTATGTTTGGCTCAACCTACTGCTGTGAAGCAGGATTCCCCACCATTTACATAATCAAAAATAAATATGGATCCAGGCTCACAAATGAACACCTTGATATGTGCTTTAGAATGGCTTTGTCTCTATTCAATCCCAGGTTTAAAGCTTTGCAGGGCAGCATAAAGCGCACTGCTCTCATTAAGCCATTAAAAAGAAAGAAAAAAAAAACAGTCAGTTCAGGTTTAAAAAAAAAAAAAAAAAAAGTGAGTCAGGAAACATCAATATACCAAACTGAAAGATTGTTGTTCTATATTTCAAAAACAAATTAGATGTTAAAATAGAAAAACTTTCTTTTTTTAATATTTTTTATTTATAAATTTAATATATAACATGGATGCATAAACACCTTTATTTTATTTCAGTGTTAAATGCTTATTAAGGTAACGGATTATAACTAAAAATGTCTTTGGACCTTTACTGGTTGTTGATTTTCTTTATTCGGACCCCACTGATGTTTAATTGGTTACGCCTGTTATAGAGTATTTCATCATATTATTCATATTGAAAATGTAAGCTTTTATACAGATTTCCAAATGAAAATATGAAATAAAAAAATAGAAATTAGAAGAAACAGTAAAAATATGTGTATTATGGGTGAAATTTCATTCATAGGTATGACTCAGTACCCATGAATAAGTCTTACAGGTTATATTTGTAAACAAAGCCCTCTATTCATTCGGTTGCTATTTCATTAATCATTACTTTAATTAAAAATCTGAAATCTTAATTATGTGCCTCAAATCATCTTCATCTTTATGCTCAGTTAAAAAAAGCAATGGATGGTTAAGTTATGCAGTAATACAAACAGATTTTAGGCATATTCAAAGACCCTAAATTAAATTAAGCACTTTAACTGTATTAAACATCACAACTTGATGCTAAAAACGTTCCCCAATCATACAAGCAGTACATTGTTAAAAGTGATATCTAATAATTTTGGAGTGCTTTGATGAAGGATATATTACAAAATTGGTTCTTCTTTTGATTATAGTTAAGAGAATTAAAAAAAAATCAGCATTCCTTTCTAGGAAGCATGCTTTTAAAACAAGATAGTTGAAAATGATTGATGAATCTAATCAGCAATAGCTAATCTTTGGCAAGACAAGAGTAACATACGGAACCTGCAAAAGTAGGAAAGGAGCAAGCAGCACAAAGTGTCTCCAGAGTTCCCTGCCTGCCTCCTGATGAGATATTAGAATTCATACTTTGTTTCAAAAGGGAGGAGAGTATGGTGACGCCTGCAGAGCATGAAGCTCCTCTGCTCCTGCCTCACCAGCCTTCCTTTCTCCCCTCCCAGTTTTGAAAACTTTTCTCTCCTGGATCCTCGAGAGATGTAATTACTGTGCAGTCAACTTGTAAGACCCATAGTCTCAGGCAATGAATCTCCCTTATCGACCATTGCTAGTTTTTATTTTTAACAGCTCACATCAGAAGTTTACTGCTATGCAGATTATTTTCTTAGGCAAAAAGGTTTACTGCAATCATGTAATTAAAGGATAAAATGACATAATGAAAAGGACACGCCTTTTTATTGAATACTTTACAGGAGAGGATAATATGTAAGGATGCGACTATTGATCAGTGAGTGATCAAATTGTATGAGTGTCGATGCTTACTTTTTCAGTTTTTACTTTCGCTAGTTATCAGCCGGGAACCACGGCAATTGTTTTAATGATATTGCTGTCCAGAGAGACATGGTTTCTCTAACGCTTTGCTCCTTTCTACAGCTCATTGGTTTCATATTGAGTTTTATAAACCCCCGAATCTTCTGGCTACTGTGGAAACTGTTTGTACTGTTCTCTGCAGAATAACTAAAGCAGTTTTCATACATGCACTGAAATGTTCAGGAGAGGTTTCAGAGCAGTGGCATGTGAAATCAGAATCAGGTTTATTGCCATTGTTAGTGAAGGAGTTCACAAACTAGGAATTTTTTGTGGTACAATCGTGCAATATGAAACATATAATATGGAATAGGTAAATAAAATTATAAAAATATCTAAAACACTGTGGGTATAAGGCATGCAATAAAATAGACTAATATATACACTTAAGATATACACTTAAAATATACATGTCTGCACTTGCTCCAATCTTCCAACAGATTTTCCCTCTATAAAATCATCATATATTCATAAGATAAGCCAAGATGTGGAAAGGGTTGAAAATCTTTGTTACATTTGCTGCGGAAAAAAGTGTGCAGGCTGATTCTTTTTCTTATGGCCAACAGCATATTGCTTTAACCTCCCTTATAGTCTACTGTCACTAACCTAGCCTGCTGTCACTAACCTACTGCCATTTCATCACAAAACAGACCTTTTATTTCATTTGTCTCTATTGACATATAAAAACCACTTCAAAGTATAGTATCATATTCTTTGCTTTATATCCTGTCTTCAGAAAGATACACACCTGTGTTTCTCTCTTTCCCAGTTTTCCAGCTTGGAGCAAAAACATTTTATTAACCATTACAGAACCTTATATTGTATGGGAATGCAGTGACTGTTAAACTGCCCAGTTGTTGATATTTTTCGTATTACTGGCCCAAGTTCTGTATTTACTTAGTGTGTAATAAAGACAATATTGTTAAAAGACTGTATGTCATCATTTTTCAAACTTTTTTTAAAACTGTGTTTAGCTCTGTAGCTATGGATGGCTACAGTATATATTTAAATACATGATGGAAACTATTACCAACAGGACAGCAGATGACTCCGGCAAGACCAGAGGTAGAGGTTTTTGCATTTATATCAGCAGAGCTCGGTGCATGGGCTCTGCTACTACTGAGAGACACTCCTCTCTTAATGTGGATTTTTAAGGGTTAAATGCAGACCTTATTATCTCCGCAGAGATTTTACTTTCATCAGTCTCACTGCAATGAAAGTTGCAAGACTGATCAGCAAGGCTGATTAAAGCAGCCATTAGAAAACACAAGACCAAACACCCTGAGGCTGATTTTAGTGCTGCGGATGACTTCGACCACTCCAACTTAAAAAAAATTCCTTCTCAGATTCCATCAACATGTCTCCTGTTACACCAGATGAGAACCCTTCCCCACGTTGGACAATCAGACCATCTCTCCATGTTCCACACATCCAGTATTTACCCCGCCTTCAAGCATTCACCTGTCATTAAGGTGTGGCAGGAGCTGTGCTCCAGGACCAGTTAAAGAACACAGACTAGAGCATCTTCACTCAGGCAGACTTGGACCATTATGCCTAATTCACAGAAAAAGATCATTATGTACCCCAGCCAGAAGCATTTGGTGAAACTGGATGTTCATCCGCTGCTGAATGCCACAACTCAGCTTTCAGGTCAGCGGATGTACAGATCTAGCTAGATATTCACTATTCATTAACCATCACTCTAAACACAAGTGTACCCAGCCACATCACAGGGACAGCAATTGAGCAGGTGAACAGCTTCAGGTTCCTGGCAGTTCACATCTGCAAGGAAACTGACCCAGATGACCGGCTCCTCCTAGCTGCTGAAAAAGCATAGCAGCGCCTCTTTTTCCAGAGGATTCTAAAAAAAACAAACCCTGTCCTCAGACATGTACTGCTACGCTACTGAAAGCATCCTGACCAACATGTCCATCACTGTCTGGTGCAGGAGCTACTCTGCTTCAGATTGGATGGCGTTGCAAAATGTGGGTGAAAGCTATCAAGTGCATAACTGGAGCAGCAGTTTCCACAACAGTGGACATCTAAAGGAAGAGGTGTCTGAAAAGGGCTGGGAAAATCATCAAGGACGCCATTCACCCAGGACAGCCTAACTGAGAGGTTAGGCTCATAACACAAATGCTGTCTCAGGCAAAAGCAATGACATAAATTTCTTTAGCTTAGACAATAGGTCAGAATATGAATATTTGAATGATTTTTTTTATCTAGTTGTGAGATCTAACACAGCCAACATGTGAGGGCAGTGATTCAAAGTAGTTGTACCAAATCATTTTCCTCCAGGAGTTTTGCACTGCATTTTTTCAGATGTGTCTCTTTTCAAGTAGTCACAATTAAAAAGATTGCATTACCTACTCATCAGCCATCAATTTCTGCAGAAATATACTAATAAGCCACTTATTAAAGTCAGGTGTTTGGCAAAAGAAGACTGCAGCACCATGCATGGAATCAGTTTAGAAGCTTCACACTATGAAAGAATAATAAAAAAAAATAAATGGTGGGCCCAGTCTGCCTGTTATTCTCCAGACTGAATGAAGGGTTTAGGTAAGTAATACAATTCAAAACCCTAAATGTTTAGTTGTATATTCAGTTATGCAGGATTAAAAAAAGACACAAATAAATACATTGAAATATCATGAAATAAAGGCAAATGTACCAATCAGGAAATCTAAAAGTTGTAATTTTGTATCCTTTTTTGAACACAGGAGAATGCTTTAGAATTATACAGGCTCCTTCTTCACATAAATACATGTTGTACTTCTTAAAACCTTGCATAACCCAATTCATTAATAAAAAGGTAAAAGCAAACACTATGCCACTAAATATTATTTAATATATGCCAAACAAAATAGACACCAACTTACAGTCAATATATCCAACAGTCATTTCAAACATTTTTTTAGTGGTACTCCAACACTAATAAACATGCAATTCAGAAAAAAGAAAATTCTTTAATCCTAGACGTCATCAGAGTATATTGAGCCTCTCCACAGGATGGAATATGAGTATGTAAAAGCATAACGGAGGATATTTAATGATGTGAACCAGATCCACACATACAGCCCCACACACACACTTATAGGGAGCCTTTCATATGTTCTCTGATCTTGGAGCTTACATAATATAATTAAGCATTTTAAGCTGGCTTTATTTACGCAAGCACTGAGCAAAAGAAGTGTTATGGAAGGGAAAATCCCATCAGAAACCTCCGCCCAACGGCTCCCCACCCACCACACTCCTCCATCTCCTTCAGCATATGTGGATTGATAACAAGCTAAAAAGTCTTGCTTGCGTTTCTTTGCCATGGATTGCCGCGAGGAATTGGTTTGTTCCACAGCTCTTGTTGGCCTGCCAGCCTCACATCCTAACTGGCAGCTACAGAAGAGCTGCTGGGAGGTTGCCTCTCAGATATCATTCAGAGGGAAAACAGGACAGCACTTAAAGCGAAGGAAATACATATACTGTGGGATCCATTCCATTTGATTATTGCTCCATGTGAATTATTTAACCAAAATTGCTAGCGGAGGCGGAGAATCTCAAATAAGTGATGGGAGATGAGAAAAAAATATAGCTGTGCAAATCAAAGCCTGAGTGTTGAATTTTAAACATAAAATGCATTATTCATGACTAATCACTTCTGCCAGTGATTGCATAAACACAAATTGCAAGAGATGGGAATTGACAAACTCATGATAAAAGCAGTACAGTTTAGATGTAAATACTTCCATTAAGTCACAATTGCAGAAAGACTCAAGGTGAAAGAATTTGACTTGTCTCTTTCATTTACACAAACTCTGTGGGGTCTGATCCGTCCTCCTGCTTACATGCGTTCCTTGTCTCTACACACAACTTCAGATGAAACTCTGATGAACTTCAGCATAGGTATTTCAGTTTCTGCCTGAATACACAACTCAGCATGAAAACATGGATTGCCACCTGCAGAAAATAATGTTTAATAAAGGTTAACTCTCACAAGAAATGTAAATATTGATAACATCTACAATGTAATTCTAGAGACACATAACGGAAGTGGGCATTACAATACTTCAAGCATGTAAGTTGTGGTTACTGGAATAAATGGGATAAAAAAGATATTTTGAAAACATTTTAGTGATGCAAATAAAGCCTATTTCTGTCCACAATCAGTAAAAGTGGACTAATATAAAAAATGTTTTAATGTTAGAGGCAATAGGAAGCTACAAAGCAAATGCCAATTTAAGCATTATTAATAGATAAAAGTTGGCCAATCATAGAATTCTCCTGAATGAAGAATTATTCATATAGCACTTTTAAAAGTGCTAAATGCTGCTTTAAAGCTATTGCAACCAAGGAATGTAGTCCAGCTTAACAACAGCATTAGAAAAGTGGCAAATTTAAAAATCAAAACATAACGAATGTCAATAGGTCATTCAAGTAGTGTCAATATTATTCTTCAGTACCCAAATGTTTACTGTATATACTAAAATGCTTGAAGATGTAGTTTAACCAGGATCAAACAGAGAGAAAACAAAGCGTATCTATGTAGAGAAAATATAGTCTGTTATTATTTCTAAAGACCCCTACCCAGGTGTGAAAACAAAACCTAGAGGGAAATAGTCATGTAATATGCCAGTAAAAAAAAAGACCACAAAATTTGATCATGATAAATTAAAATTAAACACTTTATTGTTTTGATAGTCTTGTTTTATTAAACAGAGTTCCAGCGCAATGAGTAGACATGAGCAGACGTGACGCTATCCGCTGGTAGTACAGTACCATAGAATTGTCAAAAAGCCTGATGATAACAATTGTGGCAGTTACATGTTTGACAATCTTGCAGTGAGTTACCGTCAAGTAACAGCTCAAAGTGGTCAAAAACCAATTAATATTAATTTAATAACCAATCTATAGCAACTTCAGCATCAAGAAAAAGAAAACATCTTTTCCTGAGAAAGTCCAGGTGATCCGAGATCCAGAGACAATCCAGGGGAGAATCCGAGAGCAAGGTCAGGTCACAGAAAACAGGTCAGAAATCCAAAAACACACTATGACCGATCCGATAGGGTTCAGGAAGGTTCAGAGAATCAGGAGGCACAACCAGTTCAGAATCAGGCAGGCAGGTATACAAGAATCCTGGATAAAACTTACCAATGGCTGGTAATAATCTGGCACTAGTGATTGGGAACAGGTTGCAGCTGACAGGTCATATGAATGATGTGAATTTACAAGCCAATTCTTCTAACATAAGCAACATACATTTACCCCAGCACAATCCTTAATTCTGATTTCAGAATTGACACCGATAACAAAAGAAATACATACCAAACATTCCAGCAAACAGACTCTTATTATCACCCCTTGAATTTTGCTTTTAATGCATTCTTTCCATGTTAACACATTTACATTTAGATAGTCTGTATGCTTTTGATTATATTTTGTGAATATCATACATTTTCATGCACAAATGAAATGATAACTTATTCATATCAAACCAGCTTTTAATTCTGATAAATTAGGAGGCAACAATGTCCAAATTTCCCCCACAAGCTAAAATATTTGTATCAGTTTCAAAAAAATACATTTATGGTTTGTTACATAAATCAAATATTGCAAAGAAGGAATAATGTAGGACCAAATTCTAACCTCTGTGGAACACCACACACAGTGTTCAACATCTGGACTGAAATTCTCCCATCTTAACTAATAGTTTCCTGTTCTTCTGTAAACTTCTCACCCCAATTAGTGCAATCCTCCTTATTTCATAATGATTTATAGTGGCAAATTCTTTTTTAAGATAAAAAAAAAACTTCTACAATGCATACTTTTATAATCTGAAGAATAACTGATTTCCTGAATAAGACCTTCTTTAAGGAAAACCATACTGACTATTCACAAGTTACAGGTGCTTTGCAGAGAAGTAACTCAGTCTCCCTCTGAATAACTTTTCCAGGATTTTAGAAAATTGTTGCAGAACAGAAATAGTAATTTGTGAAATTGTGTTTCTCTCCAGAGGTATGCAAATACATAAAATTGTTTTACAGCGTTGGAAAACTGACTAGTTAGAAAGATAAGTTACATTTATGGGTGGCACATCCATTTCATTACATTGTAAAGATATTGTTTTCATTTATTCCAATGCTTACATTTGTCTTTCATATACTATTTGACTTAAGTTCCTTTAAGAAGTCCGCTCTTCTTTGCTGTCACATGCTGGGGCAGTGGGTTGAGGGTCGCTGACAAGAACAGAATGAACAAAGTGATCAGGAGGGCCGGTGATGTTGTGGGGGAGCAGCTGGACACCCTGACCACCGTGGCAGAGAGGAGGATGCTGTCCAGGTTTCAGTCCATCTTAAAGAATGACTCATATCCTCTCCACGACACACTGGTCCAGCAGTCGAGCTCCTTCAGCAGAAGACTCCTCCTACCCAGATGCACCACAGAGCGCCACAGGAAATCATTCCTACCTGTGGTCATCGATCTCTATAACGCCTCCCTGAAGTGATTCAGCCCCCCCCCCCCGATTCTGATTGTGATTCTGATAATCAAAGCATAATTTTATTGTCTCTGAATCTTGTCTTTTTTCTATAAATTTTGAACCAGTTTAGTCTACACAGCTGTAATGTAAATCTTTTTTTACCATTCTCTGTCAAAGTAGAGGGAGGTTTTTGTTTAAATATTCTTGGAGTGTGGCAGCTTGAAGTAACTAAAATCCAATTTCTTTCCATTGTGATGTTTTGTTGGAACTTCAGGTTCTCTTTTCCAACAAATTTAATTAAAAAGGGCGACGGACCCATAAAAGATTGTCAACACTACTAAAAAGGTCATTTCAAAGTTGTATAAAGCCCCACAAATAGAAGTAGATGATAATGAGGATATAAAACAGAAATGGGAGAAAGAAGGAAATATATTAATATCAAAAGAAAGGTGGGAGGAACCCTTCATAGAAGGACAAACAATATTGAGTAGTATTTCATGGCAAGAGTTTGAATGGAAATCAAAAATGCAATTATTTATTGTACCAAGTATTTCATCGAAAAACAGTAAAATGTCAGACAAGTGTTGGAGGGGCTGTGGCCAGAAAAGAGACTACAAACATATGTTCTGGGATTGTCCCAAAATTAAAGAATATTGGAATGATGTAAGGAAAAAGATTGAAACTATTTACAAAGAAAAATTTAACCTAGATTTACAAACATTCCTGCTGAGCATTTTACCCAATACATTGTTAAATAGAATAAAGAAAATTATTCAAATATTAATTATGATAGCAAAGAAAATAATAACAATCTTCTGGCTAAAGTCACAACGCCCGAGCACCGACATTTGTTGGGAAAGAGTTAAGGAAGTGATGGGAATGGAAAAAATAACAGCATAATTACAGTTTAAAGATTAATAGTTTAGAGAGACATGGATACCTGTACTTATGGAGATAGAAATCCTTAACTGCTCTGGAACTTTAACTGTAATAATTTTCATCTTTGGAATGGATAGGAATACAGAACGTGTACGGATTGACATATTAAAGTGTTCTCTCTAAACTTTATATATGTTTTTTCTTTTTTCTTAATTATGTATTTGTATTTGTCTTGACTTCTGTAATTAATTTTGTTTGTATTTATAAATCAACACCTTTGGGAAAGAAAATGTAAACAATTTATAAAATTCTGTAAAGAAATGGTTTATGCCTTTACCAAATAAAAAATAAATATAAAAAAAGATTGTTTATGTTATCAAACAAATAAATACGAATATCAAAGAAGACCATATCTGAGAGCATTTGAAATTAATCTCCTCTCAATCAGCCTATTCAAGTTTGATAATGGTGTGAGTCTAACTTTTAGTGTACATATTATTAATGCATTGGAAGGACCCAGATTTTAAAAGCATGAATCATAAAGGATTTGTAGGAACTGATGATACAAAATGATTATCTGCTGGCAAAAAATCTATATGATTCACCTGCTCTCCTACACATTCTACAACATCCGATGACAGTGATGGAGAAGCTGCTCTCAAATTTGACAATTGTCAATTATACTTCCCAATGTGACACTGTAGATGCTTAAAAATACCAATATGGGCCTTATGTGTCATGGTTTGAGGGTTTAATGTCAGAAATGTGAAGGACCAGCAGGACCAGAGGATTGAATGAGCCCTTAGGGTGAAAGAAATCTATTTGATGCTGTGTTGATGGAAGGCCTATAAATGTGTGAAGGCCTTTGTCACATATCAGGAAACTTGAAATGTCCTGTCTTGTAACAGTGTCCCTCAAAAATGACAGCTGTGTCTTTATGGTTGGAAAAGGTTGCCCTTAGTTTTTCTTATCTTGTATCTATTTTAGTGGAGCTCAGTATTGGCACACTAAGAAAAACAAATGGCTTACAGTATATATTTTATTCTTGTGTGCAAAGACTGATAGATCAGCCTGTTTGTATACTGCTTCTACTAAGAACTCACTTGACATTCATAAAAAAAGGTGATTATCTTTAAATGTCAGCAAAACAGTCGAGTCAGAAACATTTAACCTTTTCATCAGAGAGGAAATTGAACAGTCAAAACTGAACAATATGCAAGCTACTTTTCAACAAATCCATAAAATCATATTACATCAGTAGATAGATATAGAAAACAAATACAGACAATTGAAACTGTTCATATTTTATGAAGATGTTTGGTTAAGATTATAAAACTATTTCAGAAGCTCTGACCCTCTTATTAAGAACTGTTCAGTCCATCATCCATAAAAACAAAAGTAGACCACTATTCCAAAACTACTAAGAAACGGCCTAACCTGAAAGAGTCAAGGGACTGATGGTAACTTTGGAAAAGCTCACAGCTAAGGTAAGAACTTAACTCATCAGAACATAAAATAATATTGCACTTCAATAAATCAGTCCTATGTGAAAGAGTAAAGCCATTGAAAAAAGTTTGCAGCAAGAAGGTCTGTTTGCCAAAAGAGTCAATTATATAACCCATTACTGTATAATATTACTAAAAACCATGTATATTTTTCCCCCATGCCTCTCTGTGATATGGAATCCCCAATGATAAGTGTAAATTTCAAATTGTAACAGGACAAAATATGAAAAGCTAATCATGGGATCCAAACACTGATGCAAAGGCACTTTATGCAGCAGCTCCTAAAGACATCTATAAATCTGCTCCTGCACATGTGCTTGTTACACTATGGAACAATATTTACATAAAGATATAAAAACCGCATTAATCATTCAAGATGCTGAAATTGTTGCTCTGAGTTATAGCCAGTAGCTTTTAAGTTAAACGTGGAGAATTGTTGCGTCAGCAAACAAATCAATCTCTGAGTGCTATTCATTTAAAAAGGGCACAGGGGAGAAGAACCTCCAATGTGTGTGTGTGTGTATGTGCACTTGTTTTTGTTAGTTTGTGGGCTACGTGTAAGGCCAGTTTATGTTAAATATGGTACATTGCGGGGACTCACAGGTACTTGTGGGGACCACTCCTCAATGAGGGCAATTTCTCTTCTTAGGTTTGGGGTTAGCCTCAGGTCTAAGGTTGGGATTTATATATTAACCTTCTAAATACTTCAAGTATTCAGAAGGTTTATGGAAAGCAGGTTTATGGAAATAACAGTCTGGTCCTAATATAATTGACTCCTGTTCTAGATATTAAGGCTAAGGCTTGGGCGTACTGTCTATGCCAAATTAATGCACAAGAATTTGGAGGTCCACAGCCTCGTGTCACAGCAGCTTGCAGGGCTTTTCCTGGGAGGCAGCATGATTGCATAACTTTTTGCACCTGCACCCTGGTGTCCTGTTCATTGACAAACATATAAACCTAGCCTTAGGCATAAATAATGTAATTTAAATGAATTAACAATCAGTCATTAGTCAACCACATATTTTTCAATTTGATTGGATTCAGTTTATTTATATAGCACCAATTCACAACACGTCATCTCAAGAAACTTTACAGAGACAATTCAAGCAGATCATAGAGTCATATAGGTTCGAGGTTTTCTTTGTAATGAAAACCGCTGATTGCATTGAATCATTGACTCCACAGCAATCACTCACATCAAGCATACTTGTAGTGACAGTGGAGAGGAAAAATCCCTTTTAACAGGAAGAAAGCTCCAGCAGAACCAGGCTCAGTGTGAGCGGCCATCTGCTGAGGCAGACTGGGGTTCAAGGAGACAGAAGCAGATTTTTTAGAAAGAAGCAAAGATACAAATGGTTAACTGTCAACCAGCACCATAGGCGGCCCCGTCTAGGAAACACACATCCAGGCAAACGAGCTCTGATGCCAGCTTCCATGTTTAAAAAAACAAGCACTTTGCTCATTCATTAAAATAGTCCTTTCCTTCCGCAGTCTAAAAATATGCCACAGGTCTTTTTCCAGGCTTATTCTGACAAAAGGTTTCTTCCACACCTCTCCCTCCCACCTCACAGCTGTTCCCAGATGGGATGCTGCTGTGCTTGGAAAGGCTTCGCAGTAGGCAGAAGATTCAGTTGCCATGTAAGTAAACACATTTACTGTATGTCATTTTACCACAAACAGATTGCCCTTTTGATATTAAAGGATTCTCATATTGTAGCTCAGGCCAAACTGATTTATTCATTAATAAAAATGTGACAGAAGTTTTAAGTTGTAATTAGAAGAGTAACGGCCAGTCTGTAAAATGACATAGGTGAGTATTTGATATGATTTGATGATGGACAAAAGGTGGTTTTCTTTATTTGTTGCTTTTTTTTTTTTGACTTCACACCTACTAAGTAAAAGTGTTAAAAAATAAAACTAATTCTTCAAGAAATTGTGTTTTAATGGGTGTGCTCTGAATTTAAAGGATTTTATTCATATGCAGTTAAAAGTGCAAACAATGTATTGGTTTGCTTTGGAAAGAATACAGAGATAATTGCTTTGGCATATTTTTCTCCACATGAAGTCTGATCTGTCAATCTCTACTTGGTGATTATCTTCACCTGTAAGAAATGTTCTTGGTTAGCATGATGGAAGATGTACTTTTAGGGTCATAGTGTCTCTGAAAAAGAATCAAGTAAGATTGTCAAAATCATTTGATTTTCTATGTATTAGAAAAAATTGTTTGCTGAATCATTTTGTTCAATGCCCTGAAGTCACATGAACTGACAAAAAGTAACATAAATACAAATGTGAGGATGGCAAACAGGAAAATGAAAAATATTTCTTATAGTTTACATATACTATAACTATATAGTATAGTATAAGTTAAAAAAATACTCAATCCGTCATATCTATCTGTTGTCGAGATTCACCTCTTTCTTCTACATGTATATCCCTCTCACAGTTTTATCAACTTCATAATAGTCTAAGTAGTGTATTTTGGGAATATTCAGTTTTGACAGCCCATTACTTTTAGCCGATTTTGCTTAAAAGTCATATAAATGTGCTTGTCCCATATCCACAAACTGCAACAGGACTTTATTCTCTACGTTTGAATATTAAGATCTCTTCATTTTACATTTTAAATATATTGACAATACTATATATATATATATATATATATATATATATAAATATATATATATACATATTTTTATATATATATATGTTGTCAATATCTGCCATTATTTCCAAGCCTTGAAACCTCCAAGGGGAATCAGTCATCTCACTTCACCTTCTATCTGACCTAGGCAGCTCTTCTTGTGTTTTAGTGTTCAGTACAAGCAGCTAGCATGGTCCACAGTACATGTCGACACCTGGTGTTCCAGGAGGACATAAACTGTCAAGCCAGCTTAAATGACCTAAATGGTGATCATAAAAGCAAGGAGGTTACAAGAGGTTCCAGCTATGGATAAATATTTGATAGAGATTTAAATAAAAGGCTTAAGAACCTGAATTATTGAGTGGACAAGTCTCAAGTGAACAGAATCCAGAGTTATGTGGGTTTCTATGATTAACTATTTAGCTGACTACATTTACCTTTCAAAAAAAAGTAGACACTAACTGTTTCAATGACCTCCTGACTTTTTTAATGAATTGACTTCCTGAAAAGAATTAGGCTAGAAACTCTAAACGCCTGGAACATACAGTAAGATCAGGTTAAAAAGGCAGCATCAAGAATTAATCTCTTACCTTTAATAAAGATTTGCTGTAATATCATAAGCATTTCTCACCCACAACATACTAAAGTCCTCCTCAATAATGAAATGGCTCACTATACTGGATTAAGTTGTTGGGAGTTTATAGACTATTACATTCCTTCAGTGAACTAATTTGGAATAACAGCAGGTGTTATTAATTCCTCCTTGTATCCAGGCGTACTTGTGGTCATACTTACACTATCTCTGTTATGTTTTTGGTGCCACCTTATGAAGATAGGTTTTATTATGCCACATTTGCTGATGACTGTGAGGTCACAAAAATTTAGACTGTATATTTTCGTTTCATTGTATCCATTTCATTTCCATGGCTTCTTTTCCTTTAAATCTCACTTTTTACCTTTCATGGCCTCCCTGTTTTCTTCATTCTCTGACTTCACTAAGTTGGCAGGAATTTTGATGACGTATTCTTATTACTAACGTATTCTTACTACTAACGTATTCTTCATTAGTTTGGGTTTTTAAATGTATGGATCTTGTGTTGATAGAGAGGGGTTTAGGTCTTTGACTGTATAATAGAGAAGCTGATAGTGAAAGCAGCCATAAGGTTGTAAATTGAGTCAGTTGGTGAAAACCATGCCTGCCAACAGGGGGCATTTCCAGGGTCCAAGGGAGAGGAGGGGCCCATCCAGACCCTCCAACTTTCCACCAAAAATGAATGAAAAAATAATTTTTCATAAATGTTCTAGAATTATAACATATCTTTCATGTTGGGATCAAGGTTTCTAACCCACATGCAGAACACACAGACTCAGAGGAAAATGTTCAACAGTTTATTGAAACAATGTAAAATAAGTACTGATGTTTGGAAACAGATCCAGGACTGGTCACAACAGGGTTCTCTGCAGAGAGGGACAGTTTGGTTAGCTGAGGTCCAAATTCAGTTGCTAGTAGAGTTAATGCAGGTCTGTACCTGTTCAGTGATTTTGGCTGAGCGGCTGAGGGAGGGAACCAGGACGGTCCAGAGGGCAGAAGGTAGGCAGAGGGCTTGGCAGAGGCAGCGCTTGACTTCAGACCTTGCAGTGTTCAGATCAGAGTTACTTTCCAGTTCTCTTCTTGAGAGCGGGCAGGCAGGTTCTGATAGTTTGACTATCCAGGGTTCTTCTGAGATCAGACAAGCTGGGTTCAGCTGAGAAACTGTTCCAGAGTTCCAGGGTTCAGTCAGGTTCTTCCTAGGAAGCAGAGAGGACAAAACAGGTTAGGTTCTGGTTCAGGTTTCAGGGGAGTCAGAGAATCAGACAGGTCGGTCGGCTCAGGCTTGCTAACCGTAACTGGCTTAACACTCTGGCACTGGAGTGTTGCTCTGCCACTGCTTAAATGCTGGTCTCTTGATGAGCAAACGAGCCGCAGGTGTGGTAGTCAGCTTCAGCTCCAGGAGACCTAGGGCGCCCTCTGCTGGAGAAAGGTGGACAGACCTCCAGATCCCAGCAATATCATTAACATGGATTACATTGGACTTTTCGATTCTAGAAGCTTACGTCAGTGATACTATAAGGCAAGAACTGATCTGAAACAGGCTTTCAGTTGGGTTAAAATAGTTCCATTTAAACATAAAATTTTATTTTTGATTATACATATTCTCTTAACCTATTTATCTTCCCATTTGACACTATAGGAAACATAAATTAGCTTCCCTAATTCCTAACTGTCCCATTGTTCAATCCATTCTCCAGATACACTTTATTTTTGTGAGCCTCAAGCAAATTGTTTGGCCCTCCCTTTACCAAAACCAACAATTGGTGGGAAAATGTGAATATAAAAAATGGATTAATGGTAACTCATCCTTTTAATGGAAATCATTCACCCCTTTTTATCTTATCTTTTCACTGCAAGATTTCTCATTGTTTGCCCTCTTGTCAATTATCCAGCCCAAGAGTTCCCCCGACTCACTGGGTAAGTGATCATCTTCTGATTTGGGATTTAATCCCCAGACCTGTCACTCATCAAATGTCCTTGTGCTAAACACTAACCTCCAAAGACGCTAACATGTTTCCACATTTTCTACAACATTGCAGGGATAAAAATTAGGTCAAACTAAAAACACTTACCTTTTAAAAAGCAGTACAAATCTTTTTACTTAATCCAACTCCTTACTTCTAAACCTGTTCCCCCAAAATTCTCTTAAACAGTTGTATTTGTAGACATGAATTCATATTGTTTGCTAGTACAAGAGAATATACACAGTTTCCAGTCTTTTATGCGTGAATCTGGTTTCAATTCTTCAAGTGATTTTGCGTTAAGGTGTGACTTTTATTCTGTTTGTCTGATTGTATTTTTTTCAATCTCACATGAAGCAGAAGATTCCCAAATGCCAATCTAGCACTGCAATTAGAATTCACAAGCACACATTCCATTATAGGGCCATCTAGATGATGTCAACATAATCAATAATGCCATTATGGTTCAATTAACTTCTATCATGGTGACTTTATTCGATTAGCACTGCAGTAATATGCCTCAATAAAATCAAGAAATCCTTTCCATCAGTCAAGGGATGTGCTTGTCTCCTTCAATGCTTTTCAAACTGCTCTTTATCACTTCTTGGCATCTGTAGCAACATTTTACTGGTCAGTTTTTCACCTAGAGAACAAAGTTATGGGAATTATTTTAATTTGGAGGATGAGAGTGGAAGTCTGATGGAAGGACCAGACACAAAAGTTAGGCAAACTTGAATTTCTTTTTGTGCATCAGTTTCACAGAAAGATGTGTTTGTATGTGTCCTAAACTATGAAGTATAATACCTTGGATTTATTTATCCATTCATCCATCCATCCATCCATCCATCCATCCATCCATCCATCCATCCATCCATCCATCCATCCATCCATCCATCCATCCATCCATCTTCTTCCGACACAAGACCCCAATTCTTAAACTCCTCCACTATGGGGAGTATACTCTCCCCAACCCGGATTTTAATTATTATCAACATATTACTAAGGTTCAGATTGCAGTTAAGCCCAGACCTGACTGATCTTAAAAATCGCCCACATAGACTTTAAGATTAGGTTCATTATGAACATTTCTGTTTAGATGATAAAAAATATTTTAACAAATCAGATTATCTTACTCAGGGCAATGCTATGCATATTTGGAAAGGAGAAAGTTGGTAAGTTTGGATAGATCATTTTTAGATATATTTGGACAACATTATTAGTTCCCCTCGTTTAATGAAAGAAAAACCTACACTGGTAACAGAAATAACACGAGTGTAACAAAAGTAATATTATATAAAAATTCTATGAAACTGGAAAAGTCAGACATTGCTTTTCAACTATGCAGAGTGATTTTAAAGAGTAAACTCATGAAACAGAATTGGAGAAAATGGTGGCGCTATTAGATCTATGTTGTTTTTTTTTTTTTTGCATAACATTATGGGGCAATGATTGCAATCCTGTACACTGTCAATGAGACTTCTTTACCTCTCAGCAGGCACTTTGTCCCACTCCTCATGAGCAAAATGCTCCATTTTTTTTTTCCAGGTTTGATGGGGGACTTTTCCAGACAGTATGTTTCAACTTCCACTAAAGATGCTCAATAGGGCTGAGGTCAGGCCTCATAGAAGGCCACTTCAGAATACTCCAGAATACTCTCCTTTTTGGCTGTGTGTTTTGGGTCAGTATCCTATTGCAAAACCAATTGCCTGCAAATGAAACCTATGGAATCATTTTTGTGTTTTATTAAATAAAAAATAAAAAAACTATCTGAAAGGGGAAAATAGTTTGAAATTTTTAATTTATATACTGGAAAGAAAAAAAAATTCACATTCGAAGGGAAAAAATCACACTAATAGCAAAAACTGGTGTTATTAGAGAAAAATTAAGAGAAAATATTATTAATATTATTAATAAATACAAGATAAATTGACTTTTAGAAATTATTTCCAAGAGGAAAAACCTCTCTCAAAAATAAATTACTCTCAAATATTGTTAATTACTCTCAACTTCTCTTTCAAAACTTAAGTGTTTGCTCCAGATTCAGGATTTTTCTCTTGATGTCAAAAACTTGTCATGGGCGGGCCTGTGTTCCTATTGGCTCATCTCAGCAGAATTGACAGTGCATGGTACGATCTGACAATGATTTTCCTTATTATTGGTCCTTCATTATTAGTGTCTATGATTTGTCATCAATTTTCTTTTTGTGGCCATATCCAGGGAGGTTTGGTAGAGTCCCATAGATCTTAGATTTTTGAATATGTGCAGCTGTAATTACGGTGAACATCAAGCTGTTTGGAGATGGTTTTATACCCTTTACCAAGTGATGTTATGAGATGTGATGTTATGGCTACGGGAAGCGGGGGTGCTGGGTGTGCTGCAAGAACCCCTAGTGGCGAGAGGGACATTTTTTTCAAAGGTATTAAAAATACTTTGCACAATTTATACATTTCTTATGAATATTTTAGGAAATGATTTAGACTTTTTTATTTTACTAATACATGTATTTGTATTTTAATGTAATTATTTTGAAGCCCCTGACATTAAAGCACAGATTCCAGTATATCTGCAGTGTGGGTACTATAAATCTGACATTCGCAATGACACTACTGCTGTTAAAGCTCCTCCAAAATGTTATTAGGACCCAGAAAAGTAATGATAAGTTCAGTGTCCTTTCTTTGACTGCTTCATGTGTCAACTGTCACGGTTGCTAGGCAAAAGATCGTACAGTCGGTAAAAGCCGTAGAGGGCTGGACCTGTTTGAATCCATAGCCAAAACTCTTCCTGCTACCTTATTTTCACTGACCTCGAAGGACCCAGTTCAGGTAGCTCGGATCGCTAAAGGATTCAGGCTCTGAAATCAAACGCACCCATTATTTTCAGTCTGTTCTAGGCCTACCATAATTTTGTTCAGACCTGTTGCCTGAGTGAGTATACAAGTAAAAAGTGCCTAAAGTGCTTAGAGGGCAGCATTTGGCTCAATACTGACCTCCAGGCAACACCTCAAAGAGTTAATAAACATAATTTTAAACTCCTGACATCCTGGTTAGGTTAGCCAATCCCATAATGTTCCATTTTCTTTCTTTTTCTTCTTTCAATATATATTTCAAAACATCCATTACTTACTTCAATTAAAGCTTCAGCAGATATTTTTAAGGAATGTATGTCAAAGGAACACGTTGTGCTTTGATCACATTACCTGCTTCAGTAGCTCTGTTCCTTATTTTGCCTTGGGAACAGCCAGCTGCTTTTTTTCAAACCTTCAAACCAGGACATGGTGTTCTCCTTGTTTACCCACCATGGTTCCCTTTGGCGTAAAAAGGGCTGTCGGTTAATTTTTAATTTCATCCTTTGAAATGCATCTCTAAAAGTTGGTTTCCTAATTAACCCCGTTGCCTATGCACACAGTGGAAAGAAAAGAAAAAGTCTGACACAACACAAACTATGTGTCTGTTTTACCAACACTTCTGTTATAAGCCTTACCGGTGTCTCTCCCCAGAGGCAAAGTGATTTCGAAACCTTTGGAGTACAAATAAAGAAAAAAACAAAAACAAATTCACTATTTTTAAAAGAAAATATGCTGTAAATTATCTCTTTACTTTATCAGTGTAAGTAAGAACTTTCTTGCTCGGGTCCTCCTGCTGTGTACTGCCCCTTTTCATTTCTCTGCATCATCATTCACATCTGACAGCAGGAGTAAAGCAAGTCTGGAGGTGGCTGCATCTCTGGTTTATAACTGCAACATAAAAGCCAATCATCCCATGGACAGCACACAAACCACACTGCTATCCATTAACTTGTTATCTTCTGTTCAGGAACTGAAGTGAGTAAGAGGAGTTTGCAATAATCATGTTTCCCGATTCTATTAATTTGTTTTTTCAGCAAGTAGGATGACAACAGTGTGTAGTCAAACTGCACCTAAATCCATTAGGAAATTGTGTAAGGTAAAATGCATCGTTTTATTCTTTTAGTCGAAATGCTGAAGTGTAAAGCAAAATGAAATCAATACTTGGCTCTAAATCCATTCAAAATGTATACAAAGCAATACTGAGTGCAGTCAATTTCTTATCTTTCTTGCTTTGTTTTGTTTAATTGATTTTTCTCAAATATCTTTTTTAGTCAGAAAATTAAAAGCTTGAACAAAAACACACAAAGCTATATCCTGGTAACTTTGCGTGACCTTTATCCATTTTCAATACAAATGATTAATGGCAGACACTGTTAGATACATTTATTTTAATAGTTGCGCATCATTTGTTTGCTGTGCCAGTAGAAGAACAACTGCTTAACATTGCCTATTGTAAACATTTTTTTTTATTTGATTTGCTTTAAAACAACAATTCATGAAAAAATCGAAGACATTATTGGATTGGTAACTCAAGGTGGTTAGATTTAAATATGTGTGTTATATCACGCTAAACATACGACATATGCCTTAGATAAATATCTAAAAAAAAAAGCAGCTCTGATTCCAGATAGAAATAGCAAAATTCATTAAACATATATTGTTTTTCAGTATAAAACTTCAAAAAGTGTTTTATCCATCTTTTGCCGTTTCAGTCAGGGTTGTGATGGGGCCTCTATCCGACAGTCTATGGGTGAATGGCGGCAGTGTTGTGCCTGAACGCGTTCATTGAACGAAAGTTCATGAACTCGTTCATATTTTGGGCGAACGTGAACTGAAC